>NC_137816.1:28106119-28121119 GCF_963921795.1 Nannobrachium achirus | reverse complement strand
CTCCCCACCTCTCCCCCCATTTCCTGTCAGTGTACTGTCCTATCAATAAAGGCATAAAAGCCCAAAAACAAATAATAAAAAGAACATTCACATGATGCTATGCATTCGAGTAGCTAAATACTTACATTTCCATTTTGGAAATGTAGACCATCTGATATGTTGAAATCCATGTTTGATAATATCACAGTTTAACAATTCAACTTCAAATCAATGTAAAAGAAAAATGGAGCATCCTCGGACCCCCGAGTGCCTGCCCCCCACCCCGTCCATCAACAACCCCCACACAATCCCTATACAATTAGTCCCATCATCTGAAACAAAAGCAGCATGGCTGCAGTCTAATCAGTGGTGTGTCTCCCGCAGCTGCTGTCCATTCAGATAGAAATAGTCCCTGAAGTGCAGGCTTTATTTCTCTGCTGCTAAACACAGGCAACACAGTGGACAGGTGGGCTTGATGTGGCTGCGAACACACAGTCAAACTCCTGAGTGTTCATTTAACTCAGAGAATGTACAAATGTGAACCAAACAGACCTACAAATGATGGCAATAAGCCACACGAGGCCGTGGTTTACCGTGGACAGCTATGGGACGTTGTGGCACATGAAAACGAGTGCTACAATCCCCTAGCTGTTGTAAACGGAAGGAAAACCACTGCCTCGCGTGGCTTATTGCTTTTAAAAAACGGTTACCACACATGGCAACATCAAAATCTGAAAAGAAATCTGCACACTGTTTAGAATGCTCCCAGAAATGTGTGATTTATTAGTATAGGGTTCATCAGGTACATAAGACCTTTGGGTGGTAACATTGTAATAAATCACTCTTTCTGGGAGCATTCAAATCAGTGTGCAGATTTTCTTCCTTTTTTGCTCATTAGCTTCTTTTTTGCACCTGTTGAAATCATTGGTGGATGTGCGTGCATTTCCATGGACAAGATGCAAATCACATCCCAATTAAAATGTTTTTAATGCAGTTTTAATGCAATTTCATTACTAGAATGATTTGTACAAGAAAGTTGTTGTTGTGACTGCCTCCACAAACAAGGAAGTTGCTGTGCAAATGCGTGGATGGTACCGAATTGTGCATGTTGTGGTTTTCGCCTCATTTTAACGTGATTTGTAAAACCTTGCACACACGTACACAGCAAGTGGCCCTCCTCTTTCTCTCTTTTCTCTCATCGTGAAACGTTTTATAAGGATAACTTAAGACTCAGGATTTTATTGTATAACGACATGAGTCCAAACGAAATGGAACATCCAGGTTACTGTGAATACCTGTGTGGCTGTATTCAATGCACAGCGTGCACGCAGAGTGGAAAAGGCATCCATGTCTTGGCATAATTCTCATAATATGAGAATTGTGTACACTCCAAAATCCTAACTGTTATTGAGAGTGGAAAAGCTATGTTTACACGTGCACAAGTTAAATGAACAGTCTGGATTTTGCAGTGGTCATATTTGTGAAACAATTCTGCTTAGGAATCCAGTAACAATATCTACAGAAGTTACCAAGTCCCTTCTTAATAAAAGGGCAAGGTGCTGACATGGCCATCTTACAGGGTGATCCTGGGTAACATTATTTTGCAATCTCAGTTCAAGCTTGGGAATCTAACAGCACATCAGTATTTAAAAAGACAGTATTCAATAAAACCTCTTCCAAGACTCCAGGGATTTTCAGCATACTGTTTAAACATGCATTAATTTCAATTGACCAGGAAAGTGCCACTTTATATTCCTGCAATCCATTAGGGACATTCATCAATCAATCAATCTATCAACCAATCAACCAACCAACTAACAAATCAATTAACCATCCGGTCACTCAATCAATCAACAAAATATAAATAATCTGCTTAGAGCACAACACATCTCGGAGCTCATTCCAAACAATAGTCTGTCCAGCTGAAATTTGATCAAATGTAATGTATATAAAAACTATATTTTTTCAATGTTGTGTGCAGATTAATTATTTTATTTTTGTCTTAATCCAAACTAAAAAAGTATTTCACTATTTTAGTTTGGATTAAGACAAGTCATTGCATGTCATTGCAAGTCATTGCATGACATTAGTGCCTTTAATGCTGCTTCCATGATAGCAGGATTTAATTTTGGATAAATAAAAGACACATTTCATCTCCTGTTTTCTTTGTTTACAGACGTCTTTGTATAGACAACCAGAAACAGCTGCCAGCTTTGTCAGATAGCCTGCAGCCTCTCATCAAAACAGAAGGCTGGGGCCATACTACTGTATGAAAACTTGTAAAATGTAACATCAAGGATGAGTTACAAAGGCTTATTAACATTTTAACAAACACATCAGAACCATCTGCCATTCTGCCATAACTCCTATAGGACACTGGTTCTCAACGTTGGTCCGCGCCACAGGTATGAAACTCTGAGGCCCTCATTTATCAACGTGGTGCAGATCAAAATTTGGGCGTACACCGAAATTTAGTCTCGACATTTATCATTTCAACATGACTTTGACGTTGGCGTAGGGTAGGATCAAATCTCACGTCAGGTTCTGAGGTGGTGTAGGATTCATCTTACACCTCTTATTCCATTGTAGACATGCAGAGCAGCATTGTCTAACTATCTGACTCATGTATCCACTCCAAAATTTATATTTAACACACTAATAAATAATCCCTGTGAAAATATAACATTTTATGAAAGCATATAGGCTATATGCACGCCGCAAGTTACAATGACAACTAAGCAATTAAAGTCTAGCGATATGGAAGCAATCTAACACAAGTGCTTTAACATGTCATTCAGATAAAATTGGCGATCTGGCTCAGAAGAAGCTTTAGGTCAGGATACGACCGCTTATGCGAGACTCGAGCATTTTGATCGAGGAGACGGAAGCGGAGCGGCGCGGTGCTGCTTCTTTTCATGTACCATGAGGTATCCAACTAAAGTGTGTCCTATGGAGTTATGTATTAAGGATAAAACCCACCAGACGCTTCAAACCTTCAGATTATGACTGCCTCCTTGTCAGTATCTCTCAGTAACATTGCATGCACGGCATCCCGTGATTTATGGGGAATAGGCCTACATGATTTTGCTTCTTTTTTTTTTTTTTGTAACCACTCAAACGCACACTGCGCCGTCGCCGATATTGGGTTAAATTAATATATTCCATTCCTGACACTAGCCATGTTTCCATAAACGTATTCAAATTAGGGAAGCAAATTATCAGAAATACGCATTAAGACAAAGCGAATTTAGCATGTTTCCATTTGCGGGAGTCATTCGAATTAGCAACTTTGCATGAGTTGATCGGGCTGATTTTTCAGACCGAACCTGAGCACTGCACGTCTGACTGCTGTGACTCGGTCGCTGTGGACTGCTGTGACTCGGTTGCTGTCTAGTAGTGGGAAGAAGAACTGAAGGGGTTATCAAACAATCATTATGGCCCCAAATAACTTTTAAATATCTTACAATTGGCGACGAGTCTCTTACGAAATTGGCAAGAGTTCCTCTCAATACATAAAGCTATATAACCCATTAACCTCTCTCCATCATCGCATCGGCAATAGTCAGTGGTGTGTGTTCCCCACACTCCCGCGCCCCCACCGCCGTTGAGCTCAGGTTCACCGGGAAAACCGGGGTTGCGTGCAAGTTTCAGCGTTCTCTGGAAGGTGGCCGATCTGCAAGCTCACTACGCGGCGCGGAGACGCGGATGCGAGCTGCTGTGAGCTGCCTTGTAGATCGGCCACTTTTGGCGTGTGATGAGGAAGGGTTAGCCACGGATGGCTTGACTCCGGGAGGTGAAAACGGGAGGAATTTACACACGGCCCGTGTTACTCCGTGTGTAACAAACAACCTGTTTGTTTTGTGGGCTAACGGACGTTAAGCAGCAGAGGAAAGTGTTAAATTGGAGGACGATTGGACCCAGAACGTCATAATCTATTTGCATGTATTGTCTGACCTGTTTCCATTCACTTATGCGCATTTAGTTTATTCGATAAAGCCTCAAAATCATCCTCCTCCAAGCGGATAATTTTTTTTGCCGATAATGAAAGTTTATTCGCATTTTGAAGTGTTTCCATAGAAAGATTTTGCGAATAAGCCGTTAATGCGCAAAAAGTGGCTTTATGGAAACGCCACTAATGACTGGTGTGGTGTCTCTCATGTAGGCTGCAATTGCTAGAGTGTTTCTTCAGCTCTTTAGTGAACAGAAAATGCATTTTGGATCCAAATGAATGCAAGTGATAACACAAAGAAACGAGCAGACATCATTGAAACTGGAAAACTATCAAATTGAAGGCGGTTGCTCTCTCCTGATTGGATGAAATGGCAAAATGCCAACCCCACCTGAAAATGCATTTTCTGTTTATTACTGAGCTGGTGTAACCCCTTTTACAGAATATAGATCTTTAACACCTTTGATTTTGTTGTGACAATAATCATGGTTTGTGGCCTGATGCATATCAAACTGGGGGCCCATGAATTTCAAAAGATTGACAATCACTGTACCAGTAGTTCACCCTACATTGCTCTTCGACACTACCCAGGAAAACCATGTGGACCCCATTCCTTTAGCCTCCCATTTTCCCGTTTTTGCAACATGTGAACTACATTGATCCACCAGACCTCTAGAGCAGACACGGTGCCTCAGCACGGGGATTAGACACTTATATAAGCTTTATATACTTTACTTATATGCTTCCTTTAACTCAAAAGATATTACATTTATACATTATCACCTCTCTGCTTCAGATGACCTGTGGGAATGGCTGAGACACAGGTACACCTACACCGTGTGCCATTTTTTCTTTCAAGAATGGTGGCCACATGATATTTTTGCAATTCTTTCCAGGCACAGCCAGGGTCTGCAGACAATAATGAAACCTATTTGACAAAATGGAAAACAGCAAGAACTCGCAGCCCCAGAAAACGTGCAACTGTTTATAGTTGCACGTTTTCTTTTTGTCTGACCTTGTGGATCTTTTGTGTTTCTTGTGTTCATTGATACATTTTTACTTAAAATGACAACATCAAACATTCTCATACCATACATACACTCCAGCATACCTCTCCCTCCCTACCTTGTGGATTTATTTTTAACCAAAAAATACAAATAAAAACATTGTGTTACGGTGTGTTTTCGTAGATATGCTATATTCGCAATTTTTGAAGTTTTCGCCTCCATGCTCAAAATAGACATTGCCAGGTTAAAAGTGGTGCTAATGGAAAACCACTGGAGGCATGTGCAGAATCTTCACTCACATCACCAGGCAAGAGAATCTTGATCTTTATTCCTTGTTGTATTTCTTAGCAAAAAGAGTTGAGACCGCACACTTATTATAGCTCCCAGGTTCTCTTTTTATGAGGTTACCACCACGGTTTACCTTCATGGTAACCTCATAAAAAGAGAACCTTGGAGCTATATCGAGTGTGCAGTCTCTAGGTTTTTTGGGTGGGGATTTTATTATTTTGGATGTAGGCCTACAGTGCATGCTTTGTGAACATTCCTTACCTTGGTTGTGTTTAATTGTGAAGTTGGGATTGTTGAGCATCTCCGGCACCAGGCGGTAGTCAAAATAGTGGCCCTGAATTGGGTCATCCTTGTCCACCGCGCTGATAGTTTGGATCACCTATGTGGAAAACAGAGCAACATAAAGACATACAGTATGGAGCCATTACACAAGACAAGCAATTCATTACTTTGATTCGCAGTCTCACTGCAACATCGGCTGTGCCCACGCCGGATGAAATATAGGCCCTATTCATTTGTGGAGTTTGAGATTATTATCAATGAGGTCCTGTCGTGTTTGGCACACTTTCGGGTTCCTGCTTCTATCTATTTATCTGTCATCACAGGTCGTATCATGCTGTATGTCTTTATGATTGATTGGAAATTAGAAGCAGGCCCTCCGGGGGGTTTCGCCACCTCTGTTTCATTTCTTTCTTTTCGCCAGTAAAGTCCTCCCACCGCACAGCACTGCTCTGAATGAGAGCGATTGATGGGAAGGAGAATGCTAAGTACTTGTCCAGGGCTTTTGGCTGGGGGAAGCATTCTGCCATCTGGAGGGAGACATGAAAGACACTCTTGAATTATGATCCTCTCTGATCAATCCTGACTGCTCCCATTTCCCCCCGCCGCTCCACGCACGCTGTGTCAAGGTAGCAAGCGATGCAGAGGAAAGGAGAGGACCCCCGCTCAACCGCTTCCCCCCGTTTCTCGGTGAAATAAATAGGCTATAATTCACCGTGGCCGGTCATTACGGGGGAGGAGAGAGAGAAGAAAGGGAAGCAGGGAGATGGCGGCGTTGATGGATGTGTCCTTTCTTTTCCCTTACCTGACCAGGTTTTCCATTCTCACACAGGAAGGCCTCGTATTCAGTGGCAAACTCGGGGGCGTTGTCATTGATGTCCATTACTCTGATGGCCACGACCGCCCTTGATATCTGACTGTGGTTTCCTGATGAACAGAAAAATAGCCAGAGACAGACAGATAGACAAATAGATAGATAGATAGACAGACAGACAGACAGACAGACAGACAGACAAATGTGTCTCTTTTGCTTTGTTCAGACTGCAGATTGTTCAGATTGAATTCATTCAGACATTGTCTGTTAATAGCGTAATAATGACATACAGTAGGTGTGAAAATAACCCATTTGTGGCAAGAAGAACGAGATACATCTTCAGAAATCACATTTTAATCACATTTCAAACCTCCTAGGAATGTGGTTCAAACCTGAATCACGAAAATCTGTTAACATGTGTTTTTCTTTTTTGCTTGTTTAAACTAATCTGCCTTTGTCTCGGGATATCGATGGGAGGAGAAAGGACAATGGATAAACCACATTAATCTGAGTTGTTATTTTTGTGGTATTGATACAACGGGAAAATTCAAGGGGACCAGAATAAAAGAAATCCCATTCAAAGTGCTTTTGAAAACCCCTGTACACTCTGATGTTTAAAACATGACGGTTAAAACATACATATTCATGAGCCGCCAATGGCAGCTGAAGTCTAGCAAGACAATAAGGGCAGTTTAATTAGATTAGAATTTGATTGAAATTATTCATTGGACGTAATTGACAGTCCCTTTTGAGGGGCCGCTGTAAATGGGTGTATTTATTAATCAGCGGTGCAAATGGCAACTTTTAAAGTAATTGTCTATTAATTTGGCCTCCAGAGTGCTGGATGTTACCACTGACGATGTCACCGGCGTTGGTCTGTCAATAGCCGCTTGCCCCCTCTCTCGTCAAAACGAACGCGACTGATTTATTTCTCATGTCAATGACAGTGTGCTACATGCGCGGAGCATTGATGTTTCTGACAAAGACTTCTCATCTGCTGAGCCGTTTCAGCTGCCTCCTACATCAGTGATTCTCAACCTTTTTAATTTCAAGCACCCCCAGTTTTTTTTTATGGGTCCCCAATCTACACTGTGTTAATTTAACTCTGACAAGTGAACAAATGGATCCGTAAAGTGGCAGGTCTTCTCTGACCCATTTATGTCATTTTGACATCACTTTCGCCGTGTGCACCGCTCGACACAGTTTGTCCGCAAACCAGAAATGTACCTTTCCATTTAGGTTTGCCCAGAGCCATGGGTCTGCCAATGTGCAAGCATAGACACCTGCATCTAATACTAACACTGTGCTTACATCACAGTGTACTATAAGGTTAGCCTTATGAAGCCTGCCATGTTTTTACCCTTCTGTCGTATTTGAACTTAACCAGAAAACAAACAAAATCATTCTACAAGGTTTCATAACCCTTTATACGCATCGCATCCCATTGTGAGCTGGTAGATTAGTCATCCTCACCGCACGACACAGGCTTACGGCAACACATATCTCGGGCTTTGGGATAACCACTAAGAGGGGAGGGGACAGAGGGGAGAGGGTAATATACAGTCTGACGGACATTGATGGATGGATAAAGTAGCAGAGGGACAGGAAGAAAGTGACTTCCCCTCAGCAGCAGACAGGGGAACAAAATCTGATTAGTCAGATGTCAACTGGTGCGAGGCGACAGGACCTGCCGCCATTTGGGTGGCAAATGGCATCGGTGTAGAACCGGGAATACACATCTATTTCCTTTTTCACGCCAGAGAGGACACCCGCCCTCCCCCCTGCCCTGTCTGTGAAGGACAGCAAACGGCCATATCGATGTTGTCGGGTGAAAACCTTGCATGTCCAAAACCGTCCGTTCCTTTTTTTTTTTTTTATGTTTTTGTATATTAAAAATGATTTAAAATAGTGAAAATAGCTGATCTACAAGCTGTGTGCTTGTACATGTAGATCTGCTATTTTCACTAGTTTTGTGCGACAGACATGGATGATGAAGCAGGGCTTTGCTTTACGAGAAAAAATAAACATACACGTTTGAAACTTGGAGATACAAGGTTTCTGCCCGACGGTGACGATATATTTATTTTGGTAAATTCCCATTAGGTGTGCTCAGTGATGCCACTATCTCAAAGCACAGATCCTTTGCCAACAGGCATGAAAACGCAGTTTAAATGTATGGGGGCAAGACAGACGCCTTATCGAAATGAGACACATTCCGTTTTCCTCTAACAGGGTTGCTGCAGTGGTGGAACGTGTCAGCCGAGATGCAGAACATTTTCTGATTGGGTTCTTTCTTTCCTTTCCCTTTTACTGCATTTATTATGTCTGACAATTAATGTGTGTTTATTGTGATTAAGGAAATACAGAGCCAGAGAGGGATGGAGGAACCGAGGGGGGAGAATTGAGAAAGTTACAAGCCACGTACGCGTGTGTTCCAATAGCTGTAAGGGGTACATTAAGTTTTATCACAACGTACAGCCCCCCTGAAACAATCTCTATGCAAATAGAGCCCTACATATGGTTTGAGCTGTTTTGCAGCTCTGCCTGCAAGAATTTCCACCGAGTCAGTGAGTTTTGCGTTACGCAGATGTTCTTTAATCTGTAATGGATGCTGGCGTTGGAAACAATCCACTGCGGAGCATGTCTTTAAAACTGTTTATTTGATACATCTTAATGTTCCTGCACCTCCACAAATTGACTGCTGAGCCGTTTAATTCAATCAAAACTCAGCAAATTAACGCATTTAATGCCTCTGTGAATACAAACACTAATTGTTTGTGCCATTCTCCTGGAGCGATTAAAAGCAATGGTTTTTACAAGGCATGCTGCACAGCGCCTTTGTGCGGAGGATTGCGTGTGTGCAGCAGGCCAGAGATACTTAGGTTGAGATGCTTAGTAAAGTAGTGCCTCTACCCACACTCTGCTGTATGGCCGGCTTGTCTCCAACAGATGTTCAAAGCATTGATTTTTGAAAACAGGAAATTGCGCTTCATCAGCAATGCAGATCTCTGTTTGCCACTTACCAGTGTTGCCAGATTTTGTGAGAGAAATAGGCAACCAGGTCTGTGAAACTATAGGGCACATGAGTACTTTAAACCTAATATACATTGGCTATTTGAAAAGAGCTGATCTAAAAGCTCACAACGCATTGTGTTGTGAGCTTGTAGATCTGCTATTTTATTTTTTAAGGGAAAAAATTGTGCTCGACACAAATCTGGAACGGGATCCCTGGCACAAAAATATCGTCATTGTCCATGTCATATCCAAAACCATTTGTTTTGTATTTATCATTTTTAAAATGATTTAAACGGGTGAAAACAGCCGATCAGCTGTTTTCACTACTTTTGTCCGATGGCCTTGTATGATGAAGCAGGGCTTTACTTTGCTAAAAAATATACACATTTGAAACTTGGAGATACGAGGTATCTGCCCGACAGTAACGATATGCTGTAATCAGATGGGGATGGGGGTTCTTGACATGGCTTGAAACAAGCCCAAATAATCAACTACACTTTAGAAACAATCAAGCACTAAAAAAACCAACCTGCAAACTATCAAGCCCAAAGTCGCTTATAATAAGCAGACATGGCAACACTGGGTGTTACTTACGGAGTTCTGTGGCGGTCACCGTGATGTTGTGCCACGTGTCCGTCTCTCTGTCCAGCGGCTTGGCCAGCGTGATCTTCCCGTCGTCCACGTTGATATTGAACTGCCTCTCCAGGTCGGTGTGGCGGTCGATGAAGTACCTGCATGCAGGAGGAGACGTGGCATCATCAGAATTCTCAGCACACTGTCACGGGTATAAAGCTGTGTAGACAGCATAAGCTACCACCGGAGCATCCCCATGCAATCCCTTGGGGGCGGCCTGCTAATGGGGCCTTATTCATCAAGAGGGTCCTGTGGATTAATGCACGTTAAGAGCAGTAGGAAGTCAATAATTATCATCAGAGGATTAATTACTGCTTTCACATTAGTGGGAGGGGAACATTAAAACCCAGTAACGTCCAATAGGCTCTTCTTATGTTGTTGTGCAGTCGATGGCCTCTACTTTGGAAGAGGTCATTAGTGCAGGCTGCTTGTTGTGTTTGTTGGGGTAGGAGTTTCAGTGTTGTTGACCCCTCTCCTGGGACGTGAGATTGGTCCCAGAGGTTTTAGAATAACAAGCTACTACAGCTGTCTGATGCACAGAAAACACATTCTAGGAGGGTTAGGCGGACTGACAATGTGTGAGGCATAACCTTGTAACCTTGTAATTTGTAATGTGTCATGGCTCTGAATGAGAACACATATATAACGTGTCACAGCGAGAGGCACTTGTTTTATCATAAACTATGCCTTGTGGTAAAGCTGCTCACTCTCGTATCAGTCAGGTGGGGACACACCCTGGAAGCGCGGCAGCCTCGTCATTCTTAAACCTTTTTTTGTTGGTCTCGTTGATTCACTGATATTCAGGGTTCAATTTGCTGGGTGGGATTTATGTGGTGGTTGGGGGAGTTATGGCTATGCCTCTGCTTTTGATATTCATCCTTGGGTCATTGATTTGTGTGGCCGGCGGGGATATGTTTTATACCGGCTTCTGGTCGGACTGAATTAAATACATGCATTTCCCTTTGGGAATACTCTGTAACGATTCACTCAACTCACGATACGATTAATATCACGATATTAGGTTCACGATACGATTTTTCACGATTCTTTAAAAAATTAAATATTAGACAGACAAATGACAGAAAAATGTATTTACGATAATTGTTTCATGCCTAGTAGACTGTCTGATATATGTTTGATAATATAACAATTTAACAATTTAATGAAAAATGTAGCTATAGCCACATTCAGACTGGTGTACCTACTGTATTTAATTAGGGCAATGTGTCTTAATTAAAGGGGATTACTTTTTTTTAATCTGCTGATATTGAAAAAAGATGCAGCAATGGGAAGTAGTTTTATGTGGAATGAGAGAGCAGTACTTTTAGGTGGTCATTCTTGTCTCACTTTGATGTGACTGAAAACAAGGAAAAACGTCTTACTTCTAAACACAGTGGCCGGTCAGAAAACTCTTAGGGAGAGTGGGTGTGAAATTGGAATAGACATGAAAAGAGGTGGAGTGAGTTTTGCAGGTGCTGCTCGAAACTGCAAAAATAAATTAATAAATAATGAAAAACTCTTTCATGTCGCAATGTGCACGGCGCCAATTCTCAAGACAAGCCCACACGCTGCTGCCTAAAAAAGAATCTGTCATTATGGGTCATCATCGTTCATTTCACACGTTTGGTTTGCCATTATGCGTGCCTGTCACAGCAATCCCACTCATTGCAACACACAGGGCCCCCGGTGATTCACGTGCGCTAATCGCAACCGCGCGCCACATGAGGGAACGTGTCCCTATAAGAAGATTAATTCATGACAAACCACCTCTGTTCCTCTCCCTCCCTCTCTCTGTCACTCCCCCATTTTCCCTGTAAACGCCATTGAGCGCTGTGTTTTCTTCCTCCTGCCTGTCTATACTCGAGTTCTTCGATGTTTTTCAGATCAAGGACCTCTTAGCTGAGCGAGACTACATATTGCATAAAATTAATATGTTGCATTCATGTTAATGTGTATTTTTAGACATTTAAGCACTTAAACCCTGAATGCTAAGTAAACTTGACTGTTGGCGCTATGCTTGATCTGCTATTTATTCGCTCTACACCAAAAGTCACAAAAAATAGCAGATCTGCAAGCTCTGTGAGGCGTTGTGAGATTGTAGATTTGCTATACTGTATTTTTAGCTAATGTTCCCCTCAGAATAGGGATGCTAGGGCCGAAGTGGGCTGAAGTGTAATAACTCTGCGGACCCCCCGTTGAAGACGGGGGTTCTTAGTGGGTTCCGTGTAGTTCGATCAGTCTAGTGGGACTGAGTTAAGGGCCCAAGGTGGAGGGAATTATTTTATACTTTAGCTATTGAAAAATAGCAGATATACAAGCTCACAGCGCCGCACCGAGTGCCACGCTGCAAGCTTGTTAGATCTGATATTTTTGAAAATGTGTGCAAATCTTAAAATATATGTATTTTTTAAGCGAACATTTGTAACTCAATTTTTGCTTCTGGGGGGTCCCTGTAACTAAATATTTTGAGATGGGGGTCCGTGGCCAAATGCATATAATTTTGGGGGTCCTTCACATGAAAAGGTTTGAGCACCACTGACATAGAAACATAGGTCTTAAAAAAAAAAAAAAAAAAAAAAAAAAAAACATATTCAAAGACTTTTCAAAAATAGCAGATCTACAAGCTCGCAGCCGCTGTGAGCGTGTGTGTATCTGCTATTTTTCAATAGTTAAAGTACCCAGGGCCCAGAATTTGGTGTGACACTCCTGGCCTCAACTTTTGTTGGGATGAAAGAAGGAGGGCCTCAATAGGAGAGAGCAGGTAGGGAAACACTGCTGTAAACACAGAGCTGTTTTCTTCCTCCTGCCTGCCTAGTGTGAGTGCTGAGCTGATCCCCCTCCCCTCCTCTCCAATTCCCTGTGGCTCTCTGTGCGCGCCTCCCCTCCACAACCCTGGGTCTCCTCCTATCTCACAGTGGAGCTGCTCATCCCTCTCAGTGCAGACCTGTTGACAAGACCCTGCCGTTTAGAGAGAGAGAGAGAGAGCGAGAGAGAGAGAGAGAGAGAGAGAGAGAGAGAGAGAGAGAGAGAGAGAGAGAAGGAGGACTCGTCTTAACGCAAAGTAAGAAACCACAACAACAATTTAGTGTCGGCGGTTTTGTGTGTGTGTGTGTGTGTGTGTGTGTGTGTGTGTGTGTGTGTGTGTGTGTGTGTGTGTGTGTGTGTATTGGGAGGAGGAGGAGGAGGGGGGAGGGGGGGTAATAAAATAAAATAAATAAGCCAATGGCCCAGTTTCCAATTGTTGGGTAGATGTAGCGAGCCGTGACATTTCCATTTTTGAGATGAAATGGTGTAAAATCCTCTCGACGCCAGGCTGGGGAGAGGTCCACGTGGACTGCCCCCCCCCCCCCCCCCATCCACCACAACCCCCACCCCCGCAGCCCCCCGTTCACCCCCCCCCCCCCCTCCCCCCCTCTGACGCAGAGCACTTTCAAGACAGGCAGACAGCAGCAAGCCACCTGGGAGCGAGCCTCTCTCTCTCTCTCCTGTCGACTGAGTGGATCCCAGTCAGACCCTGACAGTTTTTCACTTGGGGGGGGGGGGGGGGGGGAGACGGACCCTGAAATGTTCTGCCACCTGTCAGTCAAATTGACAGCGTGTTGTCTAAAGAATTAAAAGCAAATAACACAAGGGAGGAAAAAAAGACATATCTGCTGTGTGTGCGCAGGTTTCCTAAAGTGAGATGTGAGTGCACATGTGTTAGCACGAGTGCGCGCGCATCTGTGTTTGTTTGTGTGTAATTGTAATGTATATCGCTGTATGTGTGAGGGTCAAATGTCTCCACAACTATTTTTCATGGACTGCGATAAATTGTACTTTTATGGTAAAACAAAAATAGATTTGGGCAATTTGGAATTTCAGATAGGGTTCAGGTTTATGATAGGTATTTAGAGCAGTGGTCTTCAACGTTTTCAGGACAAGGACCCCTTAGTTGAGAGAGAGAGATGAGACGTTGTGAGTGCGAGGCGTTGTGAGCTTGTAGATCTGCTATTTTCGGTTAAAGTTCTTTGAATATGGACACTAGGGTTCGAGTGGTTCATATAAGAAAGGAGAAAAAAAGTTTCTATCACACAAAGATTTGGAGGACCCCCTGTAGTAACTCCCGGACCCCCTGTTGAAGACCCTTGATTTAGAGGTTAGGTTTAGGTTTAGAGTTATGCCTAATACTTGTGACAGTATTAAGCACCAACAATGACCAACCTACATGCTCATCATGCGTCACATTGTGATAGCTATATTTTTGGTGTGTGAAACCTGTGCCCAACTAAATATAACACAGACCTAGCATTGGTGTTAATATATTTTGACGCATGCTTTGGCAACGTGTTTTCTCATGACAATAAAGCTCATTTGAATTGATGGATTAAAAATGTGCGTGCCGGGGTGTGGTGTGCTGTGCACGCGTGCGTGTGCGCACACACATGTTGACTGTTTTAGTTTTCATATTGCATCATCCATGATATGGACCGACCTAAATTCAACACCTAAATAACATGCAACAAGCAGAAACTCTGAAGCGTATAGTGACTGTAAAGCAGCTATAATAATGTAGCCTATGCTGAGTTTGTCACCCCAATAATGTGTTTTAATCACCCAGACAAAATTGAAAAAAAGAAAAAGAATATCAAATTTGGTTTCAAAATTGTGAGGAAAAAAAAGCTACGGAATGCTCTGAAACCACGCCCATCATGTTTGTAATAGGTTTTTATGTATAATATTTTATGTTTGAATGCTTAAAAGTATGTAAGCTACCGGTATGTTAATATGTTTATTTATTGTCTCCTACACTTTGTTTTTAATTGAAATTATTTCAAAACATATATTTTTTTAATCCTCCAAAATTAACAAATTTTCATGAATCAAAAAATTAAATGGTTTTTCAAAGGAATGTCATGAATAAATAAACAAATCAAAGAAATTCCATTAATTAGAAAATAAATGTTTAAGAAGTAGTGAAAATAGCCGATCTATAAGCTCACAGCGCTGCGTGAAGTGACGCGTGGGGAGCTTGTAGATTCGCTATTTTCACTAGTTTG
>NC_137816.1:28068619-28103619 GCF_963921795.1 Nannobrachium achirus | reverse complement strand
TCAAAGCCTAACTTTTCCTTTATTGTCTGCCGTTACTCCAGATTGTGCCTGCATTATGGTACACTTTAGATCAGTGGTGGGCAAACTTTTGTTGTTGGCTTGTTTTCCAAGGCTGGTGTGATCAACCAGTGAAAACCACCGTTGCTTTTACATGTTATTATGGGATGCCTAAAATTTTAACTAGGGTAATGCCATTGGGAATGATGGCTAGGGAACGATGATGGCCGTTGGTAATGATGCCCACATTCATGCAATACCCGTTGTCATAATGGACCCAATGCAACCATTATCATCCTACTAGACTATGACTGCATATCTGCATATATGGACATAACAGGGACACAACAGGGACACAGAAAGACACACAGATGGTCAAATATGGAGATTTGCGGATTTATAGATATGTTTGGACAACCGCCAATCCGATTGACATCCCACTTAGCACATCACTCCCTCGGTTTCTTAGCAAAACACATGACAAGATTTAAAGAGAACAGCATAACGGCTCCTGACCTAACAAGAGAAATTGACACAGACAGAGATTTCATGCATTATACTGTGGATCAATATACAAGCATAGAATTAGTCAATAACTTAACCACTTTCAGCCTGATGTCCCTATTTTGGGCATGTCATTATATGCATTTTTTATGTCCTTTGAAGTACAGTGCTATATACTGTAGGTAAGTGTTTAATAATACAACTTAACAAAGAATGAGTCAATAATTTAATATGACTATCTCAAAGAAAAGGCGTTATGCACATCAAGCACTATGGTTATAATGGTTGATCAACTCAATTGATCACTTCAATAGCCCAATCTGATATATGATATATGATATACTTTATTGTCAGTTCACACTGAAATTTGTCTTACGACACAGCAGTCATGTATTCAAAACATATATACAAACATTTGTAACACATCAAGGCATACGTGACACGCTGAGTCGCGGTGCAGCCCCTGTACCAGCGCACCAATCTGATCATATACTGTAGATCAAAAAGAGATGGTTGCCCACCCATGCTTTAGATGTATTCAGGAGGCATATAGGGTTTATGTCAGCCAGTACTGTACAGTATGTTTGATAGGATTAATCTTCCAGACTGTAATCATTTCTACTGGTCAGAATGTCTCAGCTACCAGCCAACAACCCCGGGGCAGAATGGAAAGTGATGTGTGGGGTTAGAGTAATGCATCATGTTAAACTCATTTTATCTCATTGTCCATAAAGAAACCCCTTGACATCCAGGATAGATCGCACGTCTTGAGCATAAGCAGAAAATCTAAAGAAAAGTGTTTGTACTTGAAAGAGAATCACACGTTGCAGGAGAGCAGTTTTGTTGTGATAAAAATGCAAACTGGCAGGAATATGTAGTTGAGTGTCAGGGCAATTTAATCCGTTGTTTGACGTTTTCCATATGCCTCCTGATCAGTGGCCTTACTGGCAGACTATCAACTCAATGTGGCATTAACCATTTATGTATGAACTCAATGCTTCTTTCTCTGAGAAAAGTAATACATGTCTCAACGATGTACTTAAAGGACAACTTTGTTTTTTTTGTTTTTACAAGGGTTCATATTTTAGATAGTCATTCAAGAAAAGAAAAGATGAGTGTTAAAATGTTTTAATTTACTTCTTTCTATCATTTTAGTGATTTTAAAGATTTTGATTTGCAGCATGCAAGTGGCTAAATAAGTATTTTTAGACACAATAAGCCCATTCCCAAGATGCACCGCAATCTTCCATGGGCAGATGTGAAGTAGCAAAGAAATTGCCGGCTTATTGTGTCTAAAAAGACATATTTAGACACTTATATGCATGCCCCCAACCACTGAAATCAAAATACTAAAATCGCTAAAACAATAGAAAGCAGTAAATGAAAATGTTTTAACGCTCATCTTTTATTTTCTCTCATTACAATCTAAAATATGAACCCTTGTTGAAAAAACAAACAAACAAAGTTGTCCTTTAAAAGAAAATCTATGAAGATCTATAGGACATTCTCTATGCGCTTATTTGTGTCCTCCCACTGTAACAGATGTCTGTGAGTTGTAATCCGTTCCAAAACATCCTCAACTTCTTCACAAAAGCGTCACAATAAATGTACTAGTGGATAAATAGACTGCTTTTATACAGATATGTTCTAGTCTTGCAACCTTGTACACGACAATATGCATAAGTCTCAGCCATTTACACCTGTATGCAGGCAGCAACTTGCTTGCCAGGAGCCGGTAGGGGTTCATTACTTGCTCAAGGACAATTCAATGCACCTTTTATTCCCAGATAATTCTTTCCAAGATAACAGGCCTTTTTTCACAGCACTTGACAAGTAAACACAGCTGAAGGTAATAACATGAATTGTGTTTCATTTAGGTGTCACTATGTGCCAGCATGGATAACTCCTGTTTAACATTATGTATTAGGAATATAACCCCTTGAGATGTAACATCTCATTTCCGAGGGGGTAATAACATAAGATTAACACAATTAGGCAAAACCAACTACATCCACCGGACAATATCCTGTCCAGTTAACTTCATGTTGACACAGAAACACCTAAATGAAACTCAGCCACATAAACGTTATTACCTTCCACTTGTGTTGATTGTGTTTACCTGTCAAAATCTGTGAAAATGGTCCATTGTTTTTATTTATTTCAAAAGCTTGGAAATGTCCCAGCTATTTGTGATATAGGAAATAGTTTCCAAATAAAAACAATAACAAAAAAATAATAATGGAGGTATACTTCTGTGGCCTATACTGGCAGTTTGGTGAAACCAATTTGGTGCTTATCGGTCGAGCGGTTTTCGAGATTAGCTGCGGACACAGACACACAAACCCTCTTCTACGTGGCTCTGCCATGCTGTAAATATGTATTGTGATTAAGGGTGAGGAGTTTTTCATTTGCTTCATTCAATATTTAGATATTTGATGTCTCCTGCAGGACGCCTCCCCATACACATCCATTGTACTACTCTTAACTATGATAGATTCATTAAAAACTCACATTATTTTTTCTGGTGACTCATAATACCCTCCTAATACGTGAGCAGGCCGTGTTTTTTTAATAACTTTTTTCATTTATTTTTAATAATTCTTTATTGTATTTATTTTTTTCCATTTTCCCAAATAATTATTCAAAATAAATGACAAAATGTATTTAAAAAAAAACACGGCCTGCTCAGGTATTAGGAGTCACCAGAAAAAAATAATGGGTGTTTTTAATGAATCTACCATGCTTAAAATGGAGTTTGAAGCTACAATGGGTGTGTATGGGGAGGCGTCCTGCAGGAGGAGGACTGATGGCATTTACATCAAATATCTAAATATTGAATCAAGCAAATTAAAAACTGTTCAGGGTGCTCATAAAAGCCTGATAAGACAATAAAATTACTAAACGTTTTTTTTTAAGTGAAATATCCCTTTAAGCCCATATCTGTGAATGCCAATAATCACAGTAATGTCAGGTTTTTAATAAAATAAATAAAGTTAGTTTGTAATTCTATCTCCACCCGCATCTTCAATGAGCATATTCTCACCTGAAAGTGTATTATACTGTAATAAAATGTACAGTGGATATCTTTGAAAATAAATAATTGCAATATCAATCATAGTAATACTAAAGCAATACCACAATTGTAGAGTAAAATGCACAGTGTACAAATACAACCAAACTGGAATAATAAAATGAACACCGGATATATCCTCTGCATTTACCCATCCTAACTATTAGGAGCAGTGATTATGAATGTAGAATTGGAAAAACTCAGTGAGGCAGTGACAAGAAATGAGGTCAGAGCGGCACAGAAGATGTCACCAACCATACATGAAATGCATTTGCGGTTTCACAGAGCCAGGGGAGCCACGCCGCACAACCTCAATTCCTCTCGGAAATCTCATCGCTAAACACGACGGCGGTGACGGCAGAATGAACTGCGCTCGCCACAGACCAATCTGTAGCACGTAGCAGCAGCGGAGGAAAGTATGTACATTTACTCAAGTATTGTACTTGAGTACCGTTTTGAGATACCTTTACTTTGCTTGAGTACATTTTTCGATACTTCATACCGGTACTTCTACTCCGCTACATCACAGAGACAAATGTTGTACCTTTTACTCCACTACAATTATTTGACAGAATTAGTTACAGGTTACTAGATATAGGTTATTATACAAAACGTGTGGCATCGAGACGCGATGTGAGTTTGTAAAACTGCTATTTTCAAAAGAAGTTGTTAGTACTTTTACTTTGGTCCTCCAATGTTTTGATGCCAATACTTTATACTTTCACGCAAGTAAGATTTTGAATACAGGACTTTTACTTACAAGAGTATTTCTACGTTGTGCTATTGCTACTTTTACTTACTGTAGGTGAAAAATCGGAGTACTTCCACCACTGCTCTGTCGCATGCCGCCGTGCAATTACACACAACTTGTTGAATGTTGTCCCGGGAATGCAGTCAGCGAGTCACAAGAGAATTAATGAAATGCCAAGGTGGAGGCAGAGAAATTGCCTGTATAACCTATCTTCAAGGTGCCCTTGTGGTATTTCCGAGAATAAGTCAAACACAAGTGGAGAATACAGCGGCAGGCTGAAAAAGAGAAAGTTGTAACGTTGCTGCCTCCACCTCGATGTCCACCTTTTCTCCACCTCGCCTTCATGGGGACAAGAGGCGTCGTTGACTCACCGGCAGGAATGTCGGCTGACTTCAAAGGTCAGGAGTATGAGGACGTATAATTGCATGCGTCAACCTTTATAATAAGCAGAGCTAATTACGTCGCGGAAGAAAGACATAAACGTGATAGGCTGTCCTGGACAGGTCACTGAAATATTCATAATACACTTATCTGCACTGCTAAAGGCTATCAGCCATGCTACAGGCTATCAGCAATGCAAATAGCCTAGACTTTGTCCCGATATTGTTCTGATCCATTGTCCTCAAATGCAGGACAAAACGGTATTGAATAATCCATATCATCTGGGTTCTTACCTGACTTGACTCCCGGAGGTATCTGGGTCCCTGGCAGTGACAGCTCCAATCACGGTGTTGATTGCGGCGTTCTCGTTCACCTCGAGCACGTACGTGGGCTTGGAGAAAATGGGCGGCTCGTCTGAGTCTTCCACCACGATCTTCACCGTAGCTGTGTCCTTGAAGGGCCCGCCGCTGTTGGGTTCAAAGCGGATGTTGGTGGCTTCAACCTTCAGGGTGTAGGTCCTCTTGGTCTCGAAATCTAACGCCTGCAGCAAGGAAGAGAACACTGTAAGTCCAGGAACCTGACAGTGACAGTGGCTTCATGAATAACCGGTTCACTGCTCACTTGCTTTAACTAAGAGAAGGCAATGGCATTGTATTAAATTGAGGCTCTGCTTATCAAAATTCCATTTTATTACTGCTGCTTGGTTGTTTTTAAATATGGCAGATGTGGTATTACCTGTAGGGAAAAGGATTAGTATTGAATGTAGCACAGGTAAAAACAAAACAAAACCACATTTTGGCCGAAATAGCAGACCGGTGAGCTCACAGAGTGTCACAATGTGACATGTTGTGAGCTTGTAGACTGGCTATTTTCACTAGCAATTGTACAACATAGTATATTATACAGGGCTGTAGGGTTTACGGTAAGTGGTTCATTTAGAGTAGTATTGCATGATGATCACAGATTTCCACCCACCAATAATGAATGGGCAAAAACTGAGAAAATAGGAAATAAATAAAAAATACAGCATTGCAGAAACAATGCAGAAACAACAAATGAAGACCAGAAGACAGTCTTTCATATTGTAACTGTATCAGGATTGGTTTCCAAAGCAGTAGGCACAGGTTGGTTAGCCAGTGCTTTCTCCTCTCTCCATATATTGAATTTGGCTATCACCAGGCAGCGGTAGGCGGAGATCTTCGATACATCTGGCTACATTTAGAGTGTCTCGTCCAACTGGAGGATTTTAAACACTTAAAGAATTGCTGACGATGGCCCCCAGGGGGTCTAATAATTGGCCCCCTCCTTTTTAATCTCTTCATAGAAAACAGCAGATCTACAAACTCACAACGGTATGTTGAATGTTGCTTATCATCGCTTCCTTCGATCTGCAATGGTTGTTCTCCGCTCGACTCCTATGACAGACTAGTACGTTGTTCTATCCGATGTTTTTAAATGAACTTGTCTCACAAATGTATTTTATATTGTGTATTACCTACACAGGTCTCTCTTGGAAAAGAGAGATGTCTCTGTCTCAATGAGACTACCTGTCTACCTATCTGATGTGTGTCTGTTTGTCTGTCTGTCTGTCTGGCCATACGGGTAAAAATTGCAAAACAATATTAACCCCCAGTGGTAAAAACCTGATGATCCTGTGCTCTTTGAAAAGAGATTGCATGTGCATCTTCACATTGAGCCAGGTTGAGAATTCAAAGCAGGAGAAGGAGGGGAAAAAAAGGGATGAATTATTAGCAATAACCATAACTTTACCCCAGGGATTTTGTGTGTATGTGTTTGTAATAATATCTAGCCTTGCTAACGTGCATGGCATCTGTTCTGGGAAGGGGAAAAAAAATAAGCTGCTGCAAATGGAATTATTTTAACAGTACAACCAAGGATTGATTCGAAATGTTGCTAATCACTCATAATAAATGTGATTTGCATGTTTACACTACCTGAGCATATTATTTCCAGTCCTCTGTTACCAGGAAAATAGGTTCTGTAATTGTTGTGTCTCATGCTCTGAATGTAAGTAGATTATGTAAGCTTTTATATCGCCATCACAATCAAATGAATGACAACCGTTTAGCCGCTGCTGTCAGTAGAAAGGTGTAATTTTCCAGACAGTTACTAACGTTTTCTACATCCTTACAAATTGAGAGAATACACCTCTCTTTAATTGTAACATGAAAGCTATGTCTGCTACGGACATACTTCTTTTACCCATGGCTCATCATTAATATTTGTAAAATGTAAAAATGTCACAATTTTACCCTCTCTGAGTCTCGGAGGACACCCAGACTGTCACAATTTTATTCTGAATCACCCCTGGACGCTCTCGTGCTACTAGAATAATGGGATCAAGTCACTTCCATGCTCCATAACCGGGATTTATAGGGAAATCAAAACTGGGCCTTGCCGCTTGAGGGGATAAGAGCTGGCTTGGGGAGGGAGAGAGGATTCAAGGAGAGAGAGAGGGAGGGGGGGGGGGGGGGGGGGGGGAGAGAGAGAGAGAGAGAGAGAGAGAGATGGATGAACAAATGCGAGATGAATACAGTTAAAGAACAAGAAAGGACAGGGAGAGAGAGAGAAAAGAGAGAGAGAGAGAGAGAGAGAGAGAGAGAGAGAGAAATTAAAGGAGAGAAAGAGTTTGATTTACACTTCTTGTGGACAAAAAATTGCCAATCTACAAGCTCACAACACGTCACACTGTGACGTGTTGTGAGCTTGTACATCTGCTACTCTTGTTGCGCGACACTGCCGCGCGACTAAATAGAGAGAGAGAGAGAGAGAGAGAGAGAGAGAGAGAGAGAGAGAGAGAGAGAGAGAGACACAGAGAGAGAGAGAGAGTTAGGGAGAGAGTCTGGACCAGTCCCCACGGTGGTTGTGGCCCAGTAGGGGTTATAGGGCAGCATGCAGCCTGAAGGGAGAGGGAGCCCAGCTGTGAAAGCATCCCTGCTGCTGGTGCTGTGGAGGGGAGGGGCTGGAGGGGGGCTGCACCATCTCAGGGGGTCTGAGATCCACATGTCTGGCAGTCGTCAGGGCACCGGAGCAGAGACACACACCCTGCAGCCCTCTACCAGACCCCCCACCCAACACCACCACCTCCTCCTCTGAAGCTCCGCTGTCTGAGGAGCAGCTATTTGGAGCACGTTCATTATTAACCTCCACTTCTTCTGCTTCTTCTCTGCTGAGAGAGAGAACAATGTGCCTGGACCTCAGGCAGCTTGTGAGTGATTCCACTCGGGGATGGACAGCCCTTATAATGCCCGATTTATGCGCTCCTAATGCCTGATTTGTGCCCCGCTGCACGGTGGCGTCGCTTGCCGACAAGCTTAGCTTGACGAGGTTGTGAGTTGATAGTCCACACGGTTACAGGGAAACAGAGAGGGGAAGAAGAAGGACTATTTTGGATTTTACGTTTTATTTGAATGAAATGCTAACCATATAAAGCACTACTACTACTACTACTACTGCTGCTGTATTTAAAGCAGCACTATGTCACTTTCATCTTCTATCCCAGAGAGAACCCGGTTTCCTGCTGACATTGAGCTAATAGAGCCTGCCAACTTGCCCGGGGATAAATTATCTTGACCATCAGGTCAGAATTCATGTTGAGACATGACCTTTGACACCCCAATTGTATAAGTTATATTGTATTAACATACTCTACAATGATTGTATTTATTGTATTAACATACTCAACAATACAGATTGTATTTATTGTATTAACATACTCTATAATACATGATTGTATAAGTTATATTGTATTAACATACTCTACCATACAGACTGGACAAAACTAAAAGTTACATAGTGAGGTTTTAAGTATACCTCGACTATTTAAATGTCTGTTTACCTGTTAACTACTAATCTGTCCTCTGCTTTTTCTGTAATAAGAGTCGTTCCATACAGTATGCTGTATGATATTGCTGTGTTGATCTAAGAACAGCATCATATTGGTCGTAGGAATTGTAAATTGTAAACAAAAAGAAGAAGAAAGAAATAATGCAGTTAATTATCCAACTATAAACATAATGAAATTAGAGCCAATAAACGTTAAAAAGTAATACTAATTAAGGCTACAACTTCATTAAATCGATTAGCTTTAACAAATCAACCTTATGAAAACCAAAATGTTGCATTGCACATTTGCTCTAGCCACACAGCTTGAAATTAGTCAAAATTAATTCAACAGAAGGAGCAATTTGTCCTAATTAAAAGATTACCATTGTCCATGCAACTCATTATAGATATTTCCAATGTGAAAACAGAGATGTGGAAAATTACTAATGGAGTCCTGTGTTGTAATTAAAGCCTCCATCCTTCCCACTGTAGTTACATTTTCAACACAAATTCAATCAATAGTGGTTCAGTGTACCCAGCTGGCTGGGTGCCACTGCAGAGCGCTTCTGATGCCACTGCGGAATCAGAAAAAGACACATTATGTCTCTGAGGAAAGAATTGTATAATCCAGAGAGAGAGAGAGAGAGAGAGAGAGAGAGAGAGAGAGAGAGAGAGAGAGAGAGAGACACACTTTGGGTTTTATTATCAGACACACAGTGGTACTGATGACTGTGGAGCCCCGTGCCAGGCTCTGGAGTCGCCGTTACACAGCCAATTTACATCTCCATGAGGTCCCACCAGGCACCGTGCTTTAAAGCCCAACGTTACACGGACCGCTGAGTGAGGCAAAATAGAAAAAAAGGGGGGGGGAAATAAATAAATACAATTGTGTGTGTGTGTGTGTGTGTGGGGGGGGGGGGGGGGGGGGAGTAGGAGGGTTTTACCTCTCCATTACATGAAAAGAGAAAGACTTGTCTTTTTTTCTCTCGTGGCAACTGTTGCCAACAACCTCCCCTTCCCCCCCCCCCCCCCCACCTCAGAGCCGGCTCTGTCATTCTTCGATCTCCCGCAAGTCTTAGCGTCAAATCAGTATGTATACACGAGCCATTTAGAGACATCAAAGTTCAGTGTCGGCTGGCGGGGGAGAGCAGCTCAGCATCCCACCAGCCTCCCTCGACAGCCTGGGGCCCGGCAGATAAAAAGCTTAAACCCCAAACAATAAAAGAGCCTCTCCCCTGGTTTGTTGCCTCTCCTGTTGCAGGCGGATCAATATGTTTTAACCTTGCCGCAAAGGATGTTTAATAATTTGCACTCCATGTTTAGACGGTAGTCTATAGATCCATACAGCTGTTCATGGTGGGAGAAAGCGCATACTAATGTGGGGCAACTTAACACAGTTTTCCTCCTCCCGGGATGGACCAGCGTAATTGGCCAGAATACAAAACAGCGGGACAACCGCTTCCTTGAGCTCGTTAAAACTTGAGTTAGCGTCGTCTGGAGGGGGTGTCGGGACAGGGAGTGCAGGCAGTTAGTTCTCTTCTTGTGTTTTCCTCTCACACATTATCATCTGTCTGGCTTTCAGCAATGCGGGCAACAGTTTCAGGACCACGGAGAGCGTGCGGGCGACAGAGAGAGAGAGCGAGAGAGAGAGAGAGAGAGAGAGAGAGAGAGAGAGAGAGAGAGAGAGAGAGAGTGAGTCGGGGGAGCAGTGACTCCCCATGCCGCAGAACAGGAGATTGTCTACTCTAAAAGCTTTGGAAAGGACTAACACATTTGACATTTGCTCTGTCAACACGTACAGATTTTATGACTCTGTGTCGCGCTTGTTCTCCAACACTCATTGTTTTCCTTTAGTAGCAGTGAGTTTTACTCCCGGCAGATCGCTTTAGCTCATATACATTCTGCCCTCCCACGCACTTCATTGTTCGCACTCTGACAAAGTCACAGGCGATGTCCTTGAGGTCCTTGTCAGCCCGCATTAGAACGCAGTGCCACTCCGCATCCGAGTGATGCATAGCGGTAGTTCCAGATACTGAACCCTGGCCATGATTTAAGACTTTAGCAACATGCATCTATCAATCACATGTGAGCTTCAATATATGCAAACATGCTCTTTCAAGCAGAGAATGTGCAGCATGGACTTAAAACACAGAGAACATGCATGCCAAAGTAGTGTGTGCTTTGCTACCGTCGACACCCTACTGTGAAATCTCAATTTGATTCTGCAGAGTTGTCCTTGAGATACGGCATTGTATAAACTTACGTACAGGTCACATTGTTATTAAAATGTAATATGGCTTTCGAATATGAATTTCACACTCTCCGGTGTTGAGGGAAATATAGGACCTTGTGGCCTGACTGTTAACAGCACATAACGACGTCTAGATCCAAAACAGTTGCATGTATTTATGTATTTGTGTAATCATGGGGACAACATTAGTACAGTATCAAATAGAAATACACTACAGTGTGTGAAAATGCATTCGCCATTGAAATCTAGGATAATTAGGTTAAGCCCAGCCAAGGCCTACCAAGTAGTAGTATAATTAGTTTGCTGTCTGCAGATGGAATATGAGTAATTGCCACTGCTATGCCTTTTCAATTATCTGATGAACACTTGTTGTTGCATTGACTTTACACACACATACCATGCTATTATTGGACAATGCTTGCCTCAAGGTTAGAGAGCCACGTTTGTGACTGAACAACAGCAATTTGTTTCCTCAGACCATCTGGGAATATCATGGTGAAGGACACTAATGAGTATCCTTCTCTCCTCTGTTAACAACTGCTGCCAATGTGCCCTTGGGCACTAGCACTTAACCCCATGCTTGTTGGTCCAGTGGAGCTGCATGGCGAGGGGTAAATGACTGGGATTAGACCCCGGAATGGATCGGATGTGAATG
The DNA here is from genome assembly GCF_963921795.1 of Nannobrachium achirus. Lineage (NCBI taxonomy): Eukaryota > Metazoa > Chordata > Actinopteri > Myctophiformes > Myctophidae > Nannobrachium > Nannobrachium achirus. Next base: position 28,092,164 of record NC_137816.1, on the reverse strand, counting down.
TCTCTGCTCTTCCTCTAATCAATCTGTGCTCAAGTTTTAACCACTCGAACCCCAGCGTCCTTATTCTGCCCGAAAAATTTTGCCCCAAATGTACAATCTACAAGTTCACAACGCATATAGCGTTTTGCGCTTGAAGATCTGCAATTTTAATTGGTTAAAAGGCAAACACAATGACCCGATAACCGAATGGTGCAGACCACATGCCTGACAATGAGTTCAATTCCTGAGCCGGCTAGACCATTTGCTGTATGTCACTCCTCTAATCTCTCGCTCTCTCCATGTTTCCTATGTCTTTCAAATAAAGGCTCAAGAAAGCCCCCAAAATAACTAACACCTGAACACAAGCTACAACAAGTATTAAACCAAAAATGCCCTACTATAGTATATACTCGGTCATACAGTATATACTCAGTCATACAGTATACACTCAGTCATACGACAAATAGCGAATATAGACAATCTGCAAACTCATAACCCGTCACAGTGCAATGCATTGTGTGTAAATATTTTCAACATTTTCAATATTACATTTCATGTAAAGCTATTATTTTTTTTACATTCTTAGAACATTTCGGATTGCCAGGTTGAAAGTGGCAAAAAGGTATCCTCAAGAAACATCTCAACACAAGATACTATTACAGTATGTAAATATGAAGTAAGACTATTGTTGTCAGTGAAGGTCTAAGGCAGCGAGTCAGTCAGACAGACAGACAGACAGACAGAGAGGGAGGAGAAGAGAACAGAAAGCAAGGGCCCAAGTGAGTAATTTGTCTGCCTTGGAAGGAGGCGTGTTACCTTCTTCAGTTTGAGAATCCCCTCTTGAGTGTCCGTAGCAATCTCGAACATCCCCCGTTCGTCTCCGTCGATGATGTTGTACGTCGACTTGGCGTTCTCTCCGATGTCTCTATCGTTTGCCCTCACCTTGCCTCCGGCCTTCCCAACCGCTAGGTCCTCTGGGATCACAAACTCATAGAGGCCTGCACACACACAGGCGCGAGTCTTTGTTCATAAATAAACATGTGACAAGACAATCGATTTGAAAGCAATGGTTGCTGGAAGTGCTCACTGATGTTTCCCTCATTAACTAGCATTCTCTCTAGTCTACCGGGGATTTAGAAGTTGCATTCCACACCTTTTTTTAAATATTTTTTTATCCTGACCCATCTGTATGCTATTATGCAATATAACTAACACAACTGTGGTGGCTGTATTTGGTCTACCTGCTGTTCTGTTGAGACATTTTGATCCTGTGGTCGGACAACTACTTTGACAAGAGGTACTGTACAGTATTACATGCAGCTCAAAAAACGCAATATATTCTCCACCCAAATGGACTTTCTTTGTTACTTGTGTGGGTGGCACAGGTTTGAATTCTGGGTATAGGAGAAGGAAATCTTACTTTTAGAGAACTTTGGCGGGTTATCGTTGACGTCTGTTAGGGTGACAGTGACTGTCGTGGTCCCAGACAAGCCGCCCATGTGACCTCCCATGTCCTTGGCCTGTATGACCACCAGGTATTCCTCTCTCATCTCCCGGTCCATTCCATGCAGAGCGATCTTAATGGTGGCTGGAAGAGGAGACAGCACCAAAGCTTGTCACTGCCACAGTGTTACAGTAACATAACCTGTGCATGCCACATCACTTAACCACTTGTCTTGAACCCTATACACTTTAACGAGTGGGGGTCCTGGAGGGCTTTATACTTGGTCTCCACCTTTTTTCCCTCTACATCAATCATCTTCGACATTTGTTTTTATTTTTATTTTTTTATTTGCAGAATGTTTGTCCCAGGATAAGGACACATGCAGTAGGGTTCATGTGAGTAAACTGATGAGGTGTTTAAGCTTGGTTTATACTTAGTAGTACAAAGGTGCAATGTGCCGAATTGTTGATCTGCAAGCTTGGATGTACAGCACGCCGTGAGCTTACAAATCTTCTGTTTTCGGCACACAGCACCATCCCACGACAGAGCTTAAATTAAGCATATCAGTCTAGCCGGGGAAGCTGGTGCGCGCGCACACACACACACACAAGTACAGAGAACAAGCAAGACATTCGGTGACCTTCAGTACATCGTGAGCTCTCTGTTAATGATGCAGCTCCCGTGCAAGAACAGTGACTTGACAAAAACAAGGTCTCGACAACAAAGCCGGAATGAGCAAATCCATGACCCATTTTATTGTCTGAGAAAAGGAGATCTGTGTGACCATCATGGTGGGAGCCAGCCAGGGGAGATGCGAACGACGACCGCACTCGGCATCGCAAATCAGCCTCTGTTTGTTTCTGAATGTGTTGTTCCACATGTCTGTAGTCATTTGTATTCTGATTGAGTGTGAATTATGCTGGCTGTCTTGAATAATCTTGAATATTGTATGCAGAACAGACCTTATTGACTGTGCCACGGCGCTGCATATGAAAAGGGCTCAGCAGTGGCGTATACGGATAATCCACTCAGGAAACAGAGGCCCACAGGATCATCAAATGAATATAAAACCCCTCATAAAAGCAAAGCTTTGGCATGACACTGTGAGCCTCTGTCCTGAGCTTCCCCTGACAATGAGACTCAGCTGGGATATGATGAAAAATCATGGAAGGTTTATGATGTTGTCTTTCTTTGTTTCGCTTTTAATTCATTCTTTTTTTTTTTTTTTTTTTTTTTTTTAGAAACTTGGGTTTAGTTATAGCTCATGGATCACAGGCAACTGTTCAAATGGATTTAGAAAGAATTGAAAGCGAACCTTTTGGCTATTTTCAGGGTTGAATTAGCTGGGATTGATAGGAAAGTGTGGGGGGGTGAGGGTCATGGTCAATCATGTTTATGGTCGGAGGGGATATGTTTCATAATACCTCAAATCTATAGCGCTTCAAAGTCGTATTCAAAGTCGCTTTACGTAAGTGTGTGGGGATTATAAAGACAGAATGAAATGCATACTCTACATTTCCTTAAAGGGAATGTAGAGACTGTCTGATACAGTGTGATAATTATATGATAATATCACAATTCATCAATTAATTAAACATATATGAGAAACACATTAAGCTTTTCCCCCTAATTAAAAACAAAAATAGCAAGCTTATTAGATCAGCTATTGTCACTATTTTTGATAAGACAAATTATATAGGGCTTGTTTAGTGGTTAAAACAATGTCAAATTGAACCCTGTTTATTTAAAATAATGATAATAATAATGTTCCAAAAGCCAAGCCTCATGTGTAACTACATGAACATTAACTATTATATACGGCAGGGTTTCCCAAACTTTTTTGTCTCAGGGCACCCCATAATTTTATTTTTTAATCCAAGGCACCCCTACATTATAATTTTCACTCCCAGCACCTTATATTTATAGCATATCGTCGTTGTCGGGTGTCCAAAACCGTTGGTTTTGTATTTATCATCTATAAAATGTACTAAAGCGTTGTGTGCTTGTAGATCGGCTGTTTTCACAAGTTACGTTTAAAATTATACTAAATAGTTTTTTCAAGTGTCCAAACAAATTCCAAATATTATCAAATTATCTCGCGGCACCCCTGCACTGCCTTCACGGCACCCTGGGGTGCCCCGTCACCCACTTTGAAAACCCCTGATATACGGTACACTATACTGTTGTGCACTGCTGGGTCATTGTTGCTGAAAATGTAGTTAATAACTGCTCATTCCCTGGCCTTACAGTCATTAGATTTGATTAGATTAGCGCCATCCCTCAAGGTCAATAAATAATTCACTTCTTCACATTAACAATAGAACAACCAAGTGCCCTTGACAAAAAAAATGATGACGTTTGGTGACCTGGGACGGTCACCAGAATAATGTCTGCACCAAGCAGACACATTGGTTCTGTGGAAAACCAGTCCCATGACACGACAAGTTGTTTACTTCCACAAATAATGACTCAGCCTTGGAATTTATAGACCCTGCTGTCCCCCCAGTAAGAATTCAGGAGGTGTGATATTGTTGCAGCCTGCTGTGCACACAATCACCCATGTGCAGCAACATGACAGGATGATGCCTTTGTTAAATGTGTTTTAGGTGATATTTAGTTAAAATAAACACCAAATATAGCCCTATATTCCCATAGCAATAATTGCTATCGATTTTTGTTTTGTTTTTTTCTACAACAAGGGTCTCTCAATCTCTTTAGCAAAGAGAACATAGATTGTCAGGTTGTGGTACCAATTTCATCCAATCAGGGCCGAGGATACAAAATAAACTATTGAAATTGGAAGTGGAACAACGAGCAGATAAAATTGGAACTACAACTTTTTGTTTCTACCAAACAAACACCACTTAAAGCTCCTTTAAATACAGCATGTTTATAATCTTCAAATCTTCAAACCAAAACTTTCATCTTTTTTCACTCATCAATAATCCTTTCATATTAAGCCACAGATTACATTTGTTTTAATCTGTGGCTTAATTAGTGGCTTGAGGTGTAATCAAAATGGGACTGGTGGATCCTTGCCACCTTGATTATTTAATTTATTCTCGCTGATACATGTTCAATAAGCAAATCAAAGAAGATTACTCTGGTAGCTAAATTCATACTAGCTTTCTTCGTACCTCTAAAGTAGATGAATAAATTATGATAGGAAAAATGTTTTTAAAAGCTTGGAATGCGAGAGTGAAAGTGAGTAACACTCATGAGAAAAAAAAAATATGGATGCATGAGACATCCAATATGTAAACATTTTCATTTTCATTCATGCTAAACCACTCATGTTCATCTCGTTATGTATGAATTAATTCAACACAGCTTCTCTCTCTCTCTCAAGTAAAACCCATAAAAACATAACCAAAGATTTGCTTCTGTGTGCTGTTTGGAAATACCACTGCATTGTCTTGTCTAGTAAACTGTTAACATTTATAAAAGGAAAGGGTTCCACTCTGAAAAGGTCGGTTTACTTACTATAATAGTCCATCATATGTCATTCCATACCACACGACTTTGTCATTGTGACACACTTATTGTGTCACCCTTCATCAGTGTGTTTTGTATGGCATATAATGGACTATTGAATTAAGTAAACTGACCTTATCTGAGTGTGACCCGTTCCTCTTTAAATGTTAACTCTCACTCACATTCAAATTCAGTTCAAGGTAGGGTAAGTGATTTTCTTTTGTTAAATAGATCTATATTCTGATTATCGAGTGTTTGTTCAGTCACTGTCTATCCAGCTCTTAGTAAACAGAAAATGCATTTTACCCAATCAGGAGAGAACAGTCATAGTACAGGATAAACAAGTGCATTTGGAAGTGATGAAAAACACTATACATTTTAAGCTGATAAATGGGCACTCTTCCCTGATGGCCAAAATTGGCAAACCACCTGAAAATGTATTTTCTGTTTACTAAAGAGCTAGAGAGACGGGGATACCCTTGTTACTGAACAAAGACTCTCTATCAGTGATAGTTTTTCAAAGTCTTACTCCTTTAAATCTCAGGGGCAAATGTTGTACTTTTACTAAAATTTCACTATAATTATACTAGCCCGCCTAGGACTCTGGAGGTCCCGGAGGTCCCACTGTCCCAGGTAGCTCTCAGCAATGTGTCGAAGTGTCCCTGAGCAAGACACCTAACCCCTAACTGCTCTGCCCACCATGCTATATACTGTCTGTGTATATATATATATATATATATATATGAATTAATTACAGGCTTTGTAATTAATTAATCGCAATTAATCACATTTTAATCGCATATTAATATTTGACCCGAGAAGCATTTCTTTTTTCAAGTAAAACACATTTTGTTGTACGAGTGAATCAACAAGTGAGTTTTTAAAATCAAAATTTCGCATCCACTGGGCCAAGCAAAGCGCTCTGATCGGCTACTTCTCCCTTTGCGTTTGTTGTCTCTTCTTGGTTGGTGCATCGCTATGATCGGTATGCCCGAAACTGAAGGTTCTGTGGTGCAAAAACTAAGTGTGATTAAAATGCGTTAATCTTTTTAATCGCGTTAATTTTCTGTAATTAATTAATCGCAATTAATCAGTTAAAGTCCCCGCCCTAATATATATATATATATATATATATTGCAACTATACTGTAGTTGAGAACCGAGCTGCCAGCCTTGGTCATTTAACACTTCCTGCCCCAAGAACCAAACTCCTCAAACACACAGTTATCTATCGATCAATATCATTCTGGAACTTGTTACCATCTCATGTTAATCTCTCACAAAACAAATTTGAAGAACATGTTGCTGCTGACCACATGACCGGAATCGTAATTTTACATTGTAGTTAATGTTGTATTATGCATTCTAATCATGTATCTTCATGTGTATGTATCTTATAATGGACCCCAGGAAGATTAGCTGCCTCTCCAGCGTCGGCTAATGGGGATCCATTCAATAAACAATAAACAATAAGGACAATACAAAATCAATTTGAGCTTTCAAGGGCACAAGCAGTACAATAAAACTATGATCATCATTATGCAAAGATGTGCATGCTTGGAAGCTGTATGGTGTGTGAATGGCGCACAACATTTAGGCAGTGGTGTAAAGTAACTAAGTACATTTAGTTAAGTACTTTATTTCCTCATAACAACTCAAAGGTATATATTATTGACATAGTTCAATGTTGAAAATGGGTGGTCAACGCGTCGAGCTTGTAGATCCGCTATTTTCAAACAATTTGTACTTTTACTTTTGGTACTTTAAGTATATTTTGATACCAATACTTTAATACTTTTACTCAAGTACATTTAGAATTATGGACTTTTACTTATAAAAGAGTCCACATTGCAGTATTGATACTTTTACTTAAAGGAGGACTTTGCCACTTTTCAACCTATCTTCATATAATATGTCCTCACTAATGTTCATAATAAAATTGCAAAAAGAAATCTACTCGGTCCAAGTCTCTTAGGAGAGCTGTGGGAAGTTCAGGAATCCATAGTCTTGTGTCGTTTGACAGATTTTTTCTTTTTAAACAATATTTTTGAAAAGATATTTTAGATTTTTATTATCGTGAGCTTCCACTTTAACATTGCAACTTTTCAGGAATAGAAACTAAAAGCCTGCATTTTCCATTAGCTTGGATTCTCCATTGATGAGAGTTAGGGTTTGTTTGTCACCATGACCCTAACCCGATTCTCTATGGATTTCTGAACTTCCCACAGCTCTCCTAAGAGACTTGGAATGTTTGCAATTTTATTATGAACATTAGTGAGGACCTATTAAGATAGGTTGAAAAGTGGTGTAGTAATCCTTTAAGTAAAAAGAAAAAGTACTTTTTCCACCACTGCATTTAGGTCTCTGATATTTGTCTCTGTTTCCATATTTTGAAACATTCAAACTGGCATTGCGATTCAACGCGTTGTGAGCTTGTACCAGGGACATGCAGAGAATGTTAGAGAGGCAGGGGCTGATATTTCTCTATTTTGGTGGAAATATCGAAAATATCCGACCTCCAAGCTCACAACGTGTCGCACTGCGACACGTTGAGAGGGCAATTGAGAGGGCAATTTCAACATAAGATGCTGCATTCAAGTTCAGGAGAGTTTATAGACAAGGCAATACTCTTGAATGCTGCCTTCAGGTATAGCATGGAAAGAGGGCATTTGTATTTCTTTCACCATAGTAAAAACGGCATTCATGGTCTGGAGAGGGCACTTTTTAGATACGGATAAAAGGGCAGGGGCTCAAGCCCCCTTTGATGCCTATGTGTGCACATGCCTGGCTTGTACATTGTACCATGAAATATAAAACAGGGCTTAATTGGTTAAGATCTCAGTGGTAAGAACAAAGGTAAGCCCACCTCTCCTTGTGTCAAACAAACAAATGAACGCACAAATAAACAACAGGCACAAACAAATACTGATATATTCACCCACAAACAAACACTTCAGTCATCCTGCTGCAAGCAACACTCTCCCCTCTCTGTTGATCATCATTAATTATTCAAATTAATTCCTAATCACAGAAAGGGGGATGATAGACAAACATTCATTTCCATACATATTTGCCTCAATTCTTTTTTCTTTTCTTTTCTTTTTTTTCTTCTCTCTCCCACAGATCATTAACCAAGTGATGAATTAGGGCATGGTGTTTATTTATTTATTAAATGCTTTTAATTTTCCTTGGCAGCATAGTAAAGCGGCCAATGCATTCTAATGGTTGTTTTCCCTTTTACCTTTTTTTTTTCATTAACATTCATTAAAACATCTGGTTCACTTGAATGAACCATCTGCAAGTGCTCCATAATCACACAAAGCATGATTTCTAATCCTTAAATTGTCCGTTCAGTGCATTTCTATGCCAGCGTCTCTGTCACAGATGGCTTGTGATTGCGATGCCGAAGCATTTGCAGGATGAGACCAATTTATGGGTGTTGAAATAAGTGTTCCTTCTAATTATGTACATAACATTTTTAGACTGACTTTCTCTGAGCTTGTTTGTTGTGAGTTGCGTCTTCCAAATTGAGCGCAGTCGCTTTCCATCTCATTGCTTATTAATGTACATTTTCACCATTATTTAATCATTTTTCACACAGACGCAATGTTAACGAGTCAGCTGTAAAAGCAATTTAATGACCATTTTACCATACGTTTTCCCCAAGATTATATTACTAAAGAAAGCAGAACACAAAGCAACAAAACACAGTCACATGAAAACACATCATAAATCCATATAGAGTTTAATTGCAACAATAGTAAGTGTTTTAACTCAATATCAAAGCTTCTACAGAGATAATATAACCACTTGGACCCTAGCGTCCCTATTCTGGGTCGAACATTCTGCAAGAACAGCCAATCCAAAAGCACACAATATAGAGCCCTGCAGGGGGCCGCAGACAGCTACATTTATGGTTTAAGTGGATAAAAGCAGGGGGGTTGGATATGACATTTACTGTACCTGTATCTTAGGCCAAAACAATGTCACCAGTTTGTCACAGAAACAGCGTCCAGTACTTACCAGTGTTGGGGTCTATGGAGAAATAAGGCTGTCCTTCCAGTATGCTGTAGACCAGTTTGGCGCTGTTCCCATACACTGGGTCATCAGCATCTGTAGCTGTCACCCGTGTAACTGGAGTACCTGATGGAAACAAACAACAAAAGCTTTGAAAAAAACAGGATTTTACTGAATATGGGACAAGTCGTGGTGTTTTTTGGGATGAATTGGAACACCTCAAATAGATCCGGACTGTTCTGGTGAAAAAACAGAACGTCTGGTGCCCCTATTTTAAGTCAATGTTGAGTTACGTAGATAACAAGTTAGCAGGGCCGCCGATGGGAGGGGAGGCAAAGGGTACTGTTGTCCCCCTCCCGGAAAGGGGGACAACAAAGTACATTTTCTTTTTAATATCAATGAAGTACATTTTCTTTTTAATATCAATGCATTGCTGTATTATGATGAAAAGATTATTAATAGTCAAATACTGAAAATAGCAGATCTAATGGGGCTTAAGTGTCCATATATATTCATATTGTACTTGATGATCCCTTCCTAGAAATGTAATGGAGTCTAAAGTACAGTATTTGTCTTAATAAAAGTCCTAATTAACCAAAAACAGTACAGTGCTCAAGCAAATGTCCCTTGTTAATGTCCACCACTGCCTGTTGTAAATGTACTGTAAGATGAGACCAAGAACAAGAAGCAAGCCACCAGCTACTTATAAAAAAGAGGGGGGAAAAGTGTGGAAATAAATAAACCATTCAAATGCTATTCACGGCTGTAACCATAGCCAATGCATAATCCTTGTCCATTAAAATAAATGTATATTTTGCTTCACTTCAAACAACATCAGCGTACCTCCTTGTCTGAATATCAGTGACCATGACATAGCTTAATCAGGACAGAGATGCAACCTCAGAGGAGACAACTACATGTTCCTGAAAGAGTATTTTGTTAAATTATTATGCTGCTTTCACACACACACACACACACACACACACACACACACACACACACACACACACACACACGCAAACACGCAAACACACGCACACGCACACGCACGCACGCACGCACGCACAAACACACACACACACACACACACACACACACACACACACACACACACACACACACACACACACACACACACACACACACACACACACACACACACACACACACACACACACACACACACATTCCTTCAAGACTTGTATAACAGATCTAATCAACACAGATAGCATCTGTAGAAGCCAAGGTAGCAGCAGAGAGGCTCTGAGGCTTCATACTTCCTCTATGAGGCCTCTGTACCCAAGGATACTGCATCTCACTGCAAGCACTCAACAAGAACCACAAAGAGGATTCAAACTGCACCACAACAGTCTCCAAGAGGAGGATTTATCAGGATATATTATAGGGTCCATGCAATTTTGTCTTATTGTGACCATAGGTTGCAGATTAGTATGTAAACAGTCACAGCTTGTCTGTATGCATGTATGTATCTCTGTCACGCCTGACACTGTGGTTCTATGGGTTTGTCGCTCTGACATCATGCTCTGATGTCACTGTGATGTCAGGGGAACCACTCTAACAGAATGGGTTTGCTGCTCTGACATCACGCTCTGGCTTCACTGTGATGTCACCCTAAAACAGAATCCCTTTTATGCCCATATATTGAACTCCCTGATATCATCAGGGAATGAGGTCAGAAGTCCCATGATGATCCCTGGTACCCATATATGGAGATCTATGTACTCAGTACATAGATCTCCATATATGGGTACCAGTATACAGTACATTGTACTGTATATTAGGTCATTAGGTCGAACACAGAGAGAGAAGCTCTGACACCTCATCAGCAAGCATAGAGAAGAGATTATTAATGCAATCATCAGACTCATAGTGTCCTTTCTCCACTTTTGTTTCATCTGGAAGTACAATGACAGACCTAGCAGAGAGAAGCTAACCCTGGGCTGCAACCGGGAAGCCAGCTACAGATGCTAGCATGGTAATTGTTTCTATAAATTATGTTCTGAGGTGTTCTGACAACAAGTGTCACTAGACACAGCATGCAGCTGGGTGCTACCACACACAGGCCCATAAAGCACCCATCAGTGGTGGAAAAAGTTAGATTTTATTTCTTGTAGTAATTCCAAAATGTAGAAACTAAATGTGCTGTAAACAAATTGTCCTGTATTCAAAAATGTAATCATTAAAATTAAAATTAAAATAAAAACAGCTCTACATAAGCTCACATGTGCCACATTGAAATGCATTGTGAGCTTGAGCTTATAGATATTCTATTTCCTAATAGACAAGAAAAAAAAAGATGTCTTAACTGGTTAATGTACCGGTATGCGTTGTAATAATAAAAATGACAATTACGTTTTCAAATAATTGTAGTAAAAAGTAATATATTTGCCTCTGCGATGCAATGGAGTAGAATTACAGTAGAAAGCATTGAAAAATACTTAAAAATGACTACAGTATTATCAGTAAGTGTTATTTTCCAGAAATGCCATCCGTGGACAGACTTTGAGACAAATTGAGTCACGGTACATCTCACACAAAGCCTTCTCGAGCATTGTGGTGGGCTACGCTGTGCAGTAAATATGCCGTGCAGTAATAAATGGTTAATTAAACAACAAGACACGGGAGGGGATGCTTTATCGCGGTTATTGGCATGGCTGTGCTGCGGCACAGGGCACGGCGCGCGGCCGAGCTCCGCTTAGCCATGCCAATAACCATGATAAAGCACGACCTGGAGTGTTTTATTGCTTTTACACAACAGCAACTGCACTGTCGTTAAATATCTTTTTTGAAAAATATGGGTTAGTGGTGTTCAATCTCGCTAAATTGCGTTCCTTTCAGTCCCTCCGCAATTCGAAATAGTGCTATAGGCAACTTACCGCCAGCTGGACTGGTCCACAACGCATCACAGAGAGATACTTTTGCTGATTTACCGGTTGGTGTATTGTGGTTATTGGCACAGCTCCGAATGCCTCTTGGCCAATCACAGTATGTGGTCGGAACTAATGTTGTACAAGAGCATTTAATATGCCACCTGTATTCTGTTTATTTTCCTTTGTTTGCACAAGACAAATAGGGAACACAACATTGAGACAAGTACATTGGCACCTTGTACAAGTGATGAAGGCACTTTCATTGATTTGAGAGAAGATAAACTTCCGCACACTGGTTTTAAAGCTCCCAAACTATTGTATTAATGGTGCAATGTTTTGACCTTATTAGTGTGGTTGCCCCTGCAGGGCAACTAGACTATAGTACTTGTCCGACTTTATTCCTTCAATCCATCTTTCCATCTTTCTTTTTTCTTTCCCTTCCTAGATAAATGTTTCATTGCCATTGGGAATCGATTCCTTGCATTTACTAAGAGATACATAATATATCTTAATCAGGCAAATGTTTATAATGTTAATAATGATATGCTGAAAGTCAAAACAGGAACCCCAGGTTCACAGTGATTAAGCCTGTCTGTGGGGTTTATACATATTTAAATGTAAAGTATTAACAACCTTGGGACTAAACAACTATCCATTGGAACACAAGTTCTTTTTTCTCTTATAACTGCTTAATTTGGACAGCGTCGAATCTCTGTTGACCATAAAATGCTGTCATGTCATTGTTGACCCAGCCTCATATACTGTACTTCTATTCCTCATCCAGGTCCATCATCAAGGTCTTTTACATTTCCCTTTTAATTATTTGCAAAGAACTTTATATCATCATCAGCAACACGTGGCAAATATTGATTAATAGTCTCTGGCATGTCTTAGCTCTTGTAAGAGCAAAACAACGCAAAAACCCATGGCATTGCACTCTAACTGGAGTAGCAGATTCACTGTTGCAACCCAATTATTTCACAGCGAAGGGGCTTCAAGTGGTCCTCTGAGACGGGAGGTGTACAGTAATTCATAGTCCTCTATGATGACCCTGCTGCAGTGTTGCCAAAACTTACATTGTAAATTTCAAAATGCATGTTACACCTCAAGCATTTCCAAGGGCTTAGATCACAAAAGATCATTGCACCAACTCTCTCTCTCTCTCTCTCTCTCTCTCTCTCTCTCTCTCTCTCTCTCTCTCTCTCTCTCTCTCTCTCTCTCTCTCTCTCTGCCTCTGGCTGGAATAGTTTCACAATGGCCACAATCTCAAAGGGATAACATTTAATCAGCCATCCACAATCTTGGCAATTCAATGCCAATTCAGTTATTATTATGAGTTTAAGCGCCAGGTCTAGTCTTGAAAGTCCCGCATTATATTTCAGCCCAGGATGAAACCATAACATAATGTTAATTTAACCCAGAGTGTGCACTCTTTTAACACTCCGGATTTCACTGTGCACGGTTTTTCCTCTGAACAGACATTATGAGGAAACGTCATGAGTATGTAGGAAAGCAAATAGAATGAGTCCGCACAATGTATAAGGAAACATAATTATATGAATTATGCGCCACTGATGTGTGCAATAACCCAGGTTTGCTCATGCACCGCTACCACCAAGCACATCATATCCTGTGTGACATATTGTTTGCCAGTTGTCAAAATGAGTAAAATGAGCGACAGCAAAGAAAACTGTGCCACGAGAGTCTTATCTTTCTCAAAAGTTAAATGACTAACACTACAGAGTTAGAATGGCAGCCATCCACATTATTCCTAATTAATCACACTTCTAAAAGATTTCCGACTGCCGCCAAACTAGGCAGCAAAAATTCAGTTACACTGAGCGGCTTGAAGTGGATAGCGGGTGAGCAAAAAATCTTCATAAAAACAGAAGAACCGGTGAAGCATGAAATAGCTCCTAGCTTCCTCTTTTCGCTCCCACAGGGGTAAAATGCTCCCCCTGATGAAAAAAAAGAGGGATTAGGGAAGCCTGTGTTTTGGTCCTGTTTCAAATCAGCGCAGATTAGCTTGTCCTTCCCTTGATATTGCACAGAAAGTCAGGGACACTTTGGACAGCAGAAACGGATGCAGCTCTGGGCCAGGGAATGGGCAGAGAAACTCAATTGTTGGGGGAATATTGTCTCTGGCTTTTATTTGTTGCCTGTAGCACCGTGGTGATTACACTGGCATCACAACACCTCTAAACTGCAGGAGATTAAATAATGTTTCTCAACCTGTGGGCCCTCGTGAGGATATCGTAAGTGGGCCGACTGATTGGCAAAACACTAATGCTTTAATAATAATATAGCATTCATATACATATATACAGATGTGCCGCACCAACTCTTCTGTATTTACTGCTCTTTTCCTGAACATTTCCTGGAAATGCATTTTTTCCACATGTTTCTTTCTCTGTTTTTCCTTTCAAAATGTTATAGAAAATGGAGCGTAGTTTTGCAGAAACTCGTAAATGTCAAGAAACCAATCCATTCCCATTGAAAAGCAGAATCAACCTTCATAAGTAGATTTAAACTTCGGAGTCAGAGAAGGTCATAAACGGGAAATCTCGCTCTTTCGAACGACCGCCAGTTCGACAAAGGAGCGTCGGGAGGGTTAGCGACTCACCCCACAGAGTTTAGGTTTAGGGTAAGGGTTAGAGTTGGGTGTCGAACATATGACATGTAGTAACAGCGAAGCTATCCCGGTCATAAAATTAGCAGAAAAAAAACATTATTCTATTTTTTGAAATGCAATTTCATTGTGATACCGATAAATGGGAACTTAAAAGGTAACGACATCGTGGCAGGCAACCCTGATAGTCGATGTGGGGAATGAGTTAGTTCCATTGATCCAAGCCAGAACACAAACAAACATGGTCTGAAAATGCATGCGAGCCCATGAACGCTTTTGAGATTTTCAAGTGGGCCCTGATCCAGAAAAGCTTTAGAACCACTGAAATAGGAGAAAGCCTTTTTCAAAAAGAGAAAAGTTATGCAGTGCTGGTTTGGGCACGAGACAAACCTTCTATGGAATTGGTTGACCCAGAAAGTGTCTTGGCCCTGTGTGCATTGCTTGGCAAATGTAATGTCGTTACTTAATGTAGGCTATATGTTGGTCTCATTGCCACACTTTAGAGGTGCAGAAAGACGATTCCAAGCTATTCCCTATTAGTGCTGCCGTCTGGCAGATACCCAGACCCTGAAGATAGCCTTTCTACAGATGTAAAATCACTCTCTGTTGGTTTGGGTAATACCCCCTGGGTGACACGCGTTAAGGATGTATAGAAATACAGCTGGCATACAGTTGTTTTCCCATGCTAGGTGTAATCACATTAATCATATCCTTGAATTCACAGGGTTTAATGCCACACCATTAATTCAAGCACACATCATAGCCGCAGGACACCAATACATTAGACAATTAGATCAAATGATGTGAGTGTTTTGGGTTTCACAGCCGCCAGGAGGCCAGAGGATAAAGATATTGGAGTATGGCTTTCTTTTTCATCAGCGGGAAGAAATAATAGGGCAGCACATTTCCCATTTACTGTGTACACTGGCTTAGTGAAAGGAAATCAATAGGAATCTTCCTTGAAAACCGGAGAGGGGATACATTGGGAGGTGTGGTCTGACGTGACACACAATGGCTGTGGAGGGGCATCGGAGCTTATTTTAGCAACACATTATTCCAGCACACAGTTTCAGCTGTAACACGCTGCCTCTTTCAATAGCAGCACAGTAAGGAGGATCAAAGGGTGGGAGGTCATAGAGTTTTGTGTAGGCAGCTTTGAACCGCTGCTACGGTAGATGAACATTCACATGTACTCGTCTCTTTTTGGTTTCTGTAGAATCTCGTGTTATTGCTTTTTATTATGGTCCTTTCCATAATTTAGATGTTGAGAATGTGTTGTTGATTCTCTAAATGTTTTTTTGTTTTTATGTTTGTATTTCTTTTTTTTTTTTCTTCTTAAATTTTCATCCCACGATTTTGTAACCCATTTTTCACCCGGTGTCAATATTATCTAATGTAATCCTGGGCACTCCCTCATGGGCGCTCCCTCTGCCAACCTTGGGAGAGCAACGGATTGACCTCATGCTTCCTTCTATGCATAAGGTCAAACCGTGGGGGGTTTCCCTGGTTGGAAGCAGCATGTGGAAGGAACACGTTATTCATTTTTTTTAAAGATTTTTTTATCCCACGATTTTTGTAACCCACTTTTTCACCTGGTGTCAATTATCTAATGTAATCCTGGGCGCTACACTCCCTCTGCCAACCTGGGGAGAGCAACGGACTGACCTCATGCTTCCTTCTATGCATGAGGAGTTCAAGTTGCTTCTTATCACCTGACAGGGGGGGATTTCCCCGGTTGGACAGCGCGTGAAAGGAACACGTCACCCCAACCAGTTCCTTTCCCCTCCATCAGACACAATTAACGGTTGGGAGGGTACCTACCCTAGTAGACAGAGGGAGAACATGCAAATTCCACACAGAACGGCCCTTTCGCCAACCCCACCTAGTGTATGGGCACTGATGACACAGAGGAGCGAACACGCCCCCAGCGCCCACAACGTCCCCAGCGGGAATCGAAATCGAACCCAGGACCTTCCAGCTGTGAGGCGACAGTCCTACCGACTGCACCACCGTGCCCGAACACGTTGTTCCAACCAGTTCCTTTCAGAATGATCAGAACATAAAACAAACACACAGTGAGCAAGAACCAAGGAAAAATAGCCACATCATTATTTGATTCATAACAATTTTTCCAAGTCAGGTAATGTGAGGGCCATTTATTCCACTCCTCACCTGTTTATATTTGCACCCTAATGTCTCTGGAACGGCAACTCCGCAGGGAGCCACTCTCTAACAGCTAGTGGCTGTACTTTAATACATTACTGTTGCATCTCGTTGTAAACTATGTATCATTACAGATTTGTACTTTCCTTTCCCCTCTTTCACTCCAGCCTACTAGCCTGATATCCAGTGGTGAAAAGTAACTCAAGTACACAAGTACTGTACTACATTTTTGAAGGTGCTTTTCACTTTAATAGAATGTACCATGCATGTTGTTACTTTATCTATACTAATACTGCACATCTCAGAGGCAAATATTGTACTTTTTTACTCCACAAGTATTTAGTTACTTTGCATATTACCCCTATTCTATCCCTCAGCTATTCTGAAGTAACTGATCTAGCTCACAACTGCTATTTCCCATACAGAAAAAAAAAATGTTATCTTCGAAAAATGAGTACAAGTACAATTGATGACAATTCTTTTGTTCTATTACTCTAGTCAAATTCTGAATACAGGACTTTACCTTTTTACTTTTACTTAAGTTAAAATGAAACAAAGGTACAAGAGTACATCTTCCACCACTGCTGATAGCTCAGCAGCAGCAGCTCAGCAGCGTGAAGGGTAGGAGGAGGCAGTGGACATTCATATGTATGCAGGCACTGAGCCATAGAGAGAGAATATCACTGAGGCAGGAGGAGGGGGCACCTCAGGGCTGTGTGCAGCGTACAGGGCTCACAGAGCCCCGCTGTGCGCCCTAGCAGGGTAAAACAATACTGTTTATGTCTGACTGGCTTTAACACTGTGGGGGTGGAGGTGGGAGAGAGAGAAGGTAGAGAGAGAGAGAGAGAGAGATTGAAGTCCCGATGCACACCATGTCTTACGACGGTGTCGCACACCAAAAATAGTCAGTCTATAAGCTGACAAAGGGTTGCCGTTGCGACACGTTTGTCAGATTACCGTATAGGCTACTTGTGTGTCTGCATTGTATTTTACAATGTTTTGGTTGTATTGCATTTGTGTGTATATGTCCCTATTGAATGCAACATCTCAAGTTGCTACAGTACCGGTATATCCTTTTCTGAAGATGTGAGCCTATACGTAGAACTGTCGTATGACAGATAAATAATAATGATTATTATAGGCATATTAGAGACTAGAGAAATAGTCTGTAATACTCTGTATCACAATGTAAAGCTTCAATTATAGGGTATATAAGGTCAGAAGATGCAAGTTAAAATCTGTCTCACAGGTTGCAGCACAGAATTTTGTTCACCTACAGCTGTCAGTCAGAGTCAGTCTGTCTGACATGTCTGTCTGTCTGTCTGTCTGTCTGTCTGTCTGTCTGTCTGTGTCTGGGAGAGTGTTTTTTGCAGGTCTTTCAGTCCGAGTGTATGGGTTAAAGCAGCTGAAGCTAACCCTTTTGGACACTGCTCCTACAGATTTTGCCCTAAAATCACGCTAAGCGGTACACAGTGTCTCTACAGTCATGTCATCAACATGCACCTGTCCCATCTAGCTTCACCATCAGGCCGATTTTTGCAAAACACGTCTAAACTTAGACTAGACGACTAATAGACGTCTAATAGTCGTCTAAATATAGACGGTCTACATTTAGACGACTATTAGACGTCTATTAGTCGTCTAGTTTAAGTTTGGACGACTAAAAAACTTTCAAATCTATACCACTATTAGACCACTTTTAGACGGCATGCTCAGTGGGTGCCATTGCCTTCTAAAGTTTGTGTATGCGACCTGACGGTCTCTTATCTCCCAAGTCTTACTGGTTTAAATCTAGAAAGGTCTTGAAGGAATGTCAAACATTTTGACATATTCTCCATGGGGGGTCCTTGGGAAAAAGTCTTGGCCAAATATACTGCATATCAATATGGGGGTACTTGAAATGAAAATATCCTGCAACCCTGGCTCTTACAGCCCCATGCCTATACATTACACAGCACTTTACCGAAACACAATCCCAGCACACAGTGAAGTTAATAATGCGTCCCTTGGCATTGACTGTTTGCTTGAGCTTAGGGTTTGCTCAGCTATTATCCCCTTCGACTGCTTTTCTAGGTCAGACAGAGGCACCCCATCCGTTCTTTTTTTTTTTTTTTGGGGGGGGGGGGGGGGGGGGGGGGGGGGGGGGTCTGTCCATTGATGCCGCCACTGCAGTGACAGAGGACTGATTATGTATTGATCAGGATCGATAGACGTTGGTGTAGCGCTCTCTCCTATCGGAGGGCAGGGGGAAGATAATAGCTCATGATCAGACAGGTAGGGTCTGCTGTCGGTCCGTACCAAATATTTGATTAAAACGTGTGGAACCCTAAGGGAGGATTTGAGAAGTAATTAGCGCTGTCTGGTCTGTTGCCATAGTGACCGAACGCAGAACTGGATGGTCATTGAAAAGTTGGTATTTTTGGTTGTTTTCATTTCATATTCAGTTCAAATCTCAATGTTCGTCAACATGTAGCTACTCTAAGGTATGGCAACATGACTGGTGTCTTGCACGCGCACGAAGGCGCGTGTGCAAGACACCAGTCATGTTGCCATACCTTAGCAACAGGCATGATACATTTATTTTAAGAAGTACATTCTATTTTTTCCCCCGTTTCTACGGTTTATTGGGCTGGATATGGCAGCCTGGAACGGTTGTTCAATTGCAGCTAAACTTGGCATGTTTGTAAACGTGCCACAATAACAATAATGCATTGCACCTGTGCAGCTGACCTACAGAACCTGGGAATATACCATCGTGTCAAGATGGGGAGAATAAAAGTGTGGACAATATAATTATAATAGCTTAAAAGTGACCACTTTGTTAAATTTTGCATTTGTAGTTATTTTACTGTAATTTCACAACATAATAACCAGCACAGATAGACAAAGAGACATTCATGGATTTATATTTAAAAGTAACTTTTATTTTCCCCCTGGATCCAGGGTATGGCAGCTGCATACCCCTACCATACCCAATTGACGCCCCTGGGTGCATGGAAGGAGGGAGGGAGGGGGTGGCTGCAGGTCAAGTGGAAACAGCCAGGGTGTTTGGGGAAGACTTTAGCCACAGCACAATATCTGATGGGTAGATGTGGACGTTTTGAGGTCAGAGCACCTGGAAACTGTGAGCGTGCCCCCCTACGCATGTAGTATCATTAGAAAGCCCAGGATGTCCTATTCAGATGACAGGATTTGCAGTTTTTACCCCGAATGAGATGCAAATGAGATGCAAGAACAAAATGTCCACTACAGAGGGTGATGACCTCCAGCCGGTCCTCAGGAGGATATGTTGACTTTCACTGAACAAAACATATGACCGTAATCGGTCACTGTGCTGGAACACGCTATATACACGCTATATATCTCCTACCAACAAATAAACTGTATCCCAAAATCTACATTGCAATGCCACACTCTTATTATTACGACCGAAGGTCGCATTATACCCTGAAAAACCTCGTAGCTTGTCTGACATATATGGGCGGCGTGTTCCTCCCTCCGCATCATCAGCGCCCACACCCTAGGTGGGGTTGGCGATAGGGCCTTTCTGTGTGGAGTTTGCATGTTCTCCCCGTGTCTCCTATAGGGTTGATACCCTCACAAAAACATGAACAAACTCCCCCCAGAATGACAACAACTAGAATCGACAGAGAAACACTGTGGTTGGCCAGATGGCCAAGAATGTCACCCTGAGGTCGCAAGTCACCCTGAGGTGTCTTACTAGTTATACTCCATTATTATTACGACCGTAGGTCGCAGTTTAGTATGAGAAACGGCAAATCTTGTCTACATCCGTGTAAGGTTTTTTACGGTTTGATGTTCTGACATCACACTCTGACATCACTGTGATATCAGGGGAACCACACTAACAGAACACTTATATGCCCATATATGGAGATCCCTGATGTCATCAGTATTAAGCCCATATCTAACAGGACTTCATATGGGAATGCCCATATATGGAGGCCACATCGGCCACATGCCACACTAACAGAATCCATTATGGTCAAGACAGATGGCCAAGACAGCCCATATCTGTGTGGCTGGTTCTACAGACCGGGATCTCCATATATGGGCATAGAAGGGATTGTATGTATGTCAGATGTCATAGACGGCATAGGACTTTCACATAACGAATAACTGACTAAGCATGTTTGGGCTCTCACAGCATATCTCCATATATAGTACATGGATCTCCATATATGGGTAAATACTCCGATATACATCACTGGCCAGATGGCCAAGACATATGGCATGACCTTGCTTGTCGCTCGTCTTACTGGTATTACTGGTATTACATGCTTAGATTTGTGGTTAATATCTTTTTATTTGGACTTGTCATGTCACGTCAGAAGTAACAAGGGATTGATCTTGAAGTGCTAATGATGCGTAGCCTGAGAGCTTCAGGCAGATACACTCCAGGGATTTACACACACTATGTGGGTATATGGGATATGTTTCAGAACTAACTAGGTTATTATAGTTTTACATTTTAGTTTTGACTTTCAATGTTTGTTTTTGAGTTTGCTAGATTAGTTTTGGTCTTTATTTTTGTAAAAGGACGCATTCTTGTGCATTTTCTCGAATCAGTTTTTGCTGGTTTAGTAAACAGTTTACAGTTTACAGTTTAGGCATTTAGCAGACGCTTTTAATCCAAAGCGACTTACAATAAGGAGATAAAACATCACAATAATAATAATAGTAAACACACAATACAGTTTCGGTTAATTATCGCTTTTATGTAGAGCCTCATTTTATTGCAGTTAACTGAACTATTTTGTCAATTCGTTGTGTTTGTTTTAATTAACCTTCACAACTGTCGAATTTGGTGGTCTATTTAAGATCGCCCTAATTCACTGTTGTTCCTCTTGCTGACATCAGCGTCATACTGAAGTTTGGTATGTATTTTTCTGCTCCCACCGCCACCCCAGCAACACCAGTGAACTCTACATGCTTTCCCTTATAGGGATCTGTTGGGGATATACAGTATACACGTATAATGTACATTTATTACTGTTCTTATGGCTTCTAATGTGCTGAGCAGGGAGTAATACTGTAGCAGAGCCTTAACGCCAAGATTAAATATAATATTCACATGTATGAAAGACATACTTTATTCATTCTTATACAGTGGGTAGTAATCCCTGTATAAGAATGGAGGACAGGGGGAAATAACCTCACTTGATATTTGTGCATTATTTTCATACTGTATCTATGCCAATTTCAGTTCTGACATTTAGGTGAATGATATTCACACCAGCCCCCCCCCCCCCCCCCCCCCCCCCCCCCCACACACACACACACGCACACGCACACACACACACACACACACACACACACACACACACACACACACACACACACACACACACACATTTTGTGGATTATTTCTTTACAATCCAGACTTGACGTAAGTGAGAGGTTTATCTTTTACTGCACGATCGTATGAAAGAAGGACTTTAGCTATCTGTGATTAAATTATTTGATATTACAGATCGAGTTTTACTTTCTCTCCAGTCAAATTGTGGATGACTACACCTGAATTTATATGTATGCACCAAGCACTGCCGTTTTGGTGAATGATAGATAAGCAACTGAAGATTCTAAATCTACAGATTACGTCATTTCCCAGCTCTAGAATAAAGCCTGTGTGCCTTTACTGGGTCACATGCATACTTTATTATACACATACACATACAGACAGAGAGAAACTGACAGCGTCATTACAATATATTTGCACAGGCACTGGTGATTCACATAAATAGAATAGATAGAAATAGATACTGGTACAAATACATAATATTGTTGACTGATGGGGAAGAAAGCTGTCACAGTGTTGTATGACCAATGTGTCATCACCACTATTGGAGAAGTTCATCCACTGTCATCCCTCTTACGCCCTATATACCGTACTTCGTTGACCGTGGCCCCCCAGGGGTCTATTCCTGGTCCCAACAAATCTATTTGCCTAAAATAGCGGATCTACTGTTCAAGCTTGCAGATCAGCTATTTATTTTCTTGTTCACCTATTATGACATGCCGAGAGTAGGGCATGTCTAGGTTTCATGTGTTGAACAATTGTTTTACCAAATCACATCACGTTTCTGAGCTCCCCTGTAAATGACCTGGCAGTGGAATGTCCATCTTGTGCATTGGGTCACTTAATGATTATATATCTTTTAAATCCAGTTTGAAGTTTTGTTTAGAGCAATAATTCTCAAACAATTTTCATGTCAAGGACTCCCAAATTGAGATGCATTATTCTGCCAACCCTTATTTAAAAGGATTTTGTTCCAGGGACCCCCGTACGAGAAGATATTTGTTGTTAGATTGGATATATCCTAGGTTCACTTGTTGATTTGTGTTGTTTTGTGGGTTATGTGTGTTTGGTTAGTTTCTCCTCCTCCGGTTGTGACTGACTGACAGTGTGACTGTGAGTTTCTTGTTGTCCTAGTTTAGTGTGTTTTCTCTTTTCTCTTTCTCCAGGCTGCGCCCCAGGCCAGTGTGCTGGATGGGGGTGCTCTATAAATACCCAACCTATGAACTTACCAACCTAGTACTGAACTCTCTACTATACTATAGGTGGGGAGAAAACTGTGGGGAAAACAGTTTACATTCTCTTATTGGGCTATAACTTCAACCTGGTGTAATAATAACAAAATTAAACTGTTTTATTTGCGGACCACATGGAACCCCCTCAAGGACCTCACATTGCAAACCACTGTTTTAAAGCACTGGTTCTCAACATCAGGGTTCATTTGGTACCATTTTTACAATTGAGTTAAATTAATACAAATCGTTATTCTCATAGCATAATTGCCCATGTCAAATGTTTAAGATTTTCAGAAAAGAAGAAATTAAAAATCACTATCTGCCAAGTCATCTAGTTGACTTCTAGGCAATCATGAGAAAAGAAAATCTGCTTAACTCTTCTAAAGCCCTTTGCACA
>NC_137816.1:28056119-28063619 GCF_963921795.1 Nannobrachium achirus | reverse complement strand
GTTGGCTTTAGTCTGATGTTTCTGTGTTGCAAATAAAAGGAATGGGAGGATTTTTCTCTTCTCTTCAGTGTAATCCCCCAGACACCAGAACGCTGTTGTTTTGCAGTGTGTTTGATAGGGTCTGTATCGGGTGGAAACCTTACATGTCCAAAACTGTTACTTTTAAGGATTCAAATTTCAAAAACAGCAAAAGTAGCAGATCGACGTGTCGCTTTGCGCCGCGTTTCGAGCTTGCAGATCTGCTACTTTTGATGCTTTTGTGTGACGCTGTGGTATGATCAAGAATAAGGCGTTAATTTAAAATTACTAGTTAAAAAATGGAGATAAGAGGTGTTTTGCCCGACAGCAATGATATCACATGGCATAATCCCTGGTGTTCACCCACTCCTTAGTTAAAGTAGGCTACACCCACTTGTGTGTGGCTGTGCGTGCTCGCATTTGTGCATGAGCGAGTGCACGCGAGAATGTGTGAAGAACCCAGTATTAAACCATGCTACATTTCGTGGAAAAGTGACAATGTGCCATGAATTCAAGTGATAAAATATGGATTTCATGTTCCTGACATTATGTCTCCATGCGAGCAGTACAGTACATTATCATGATTCAGGATCCTTGGGGGTCTTTGGTAATCCTAAGGGCTTTGCTGACGCACCTTCTGCATACATATATCCTGGACGGAAGAAAGCTTCAATTCCACTGATGCTCTGGGCTGTCTGCACACCCCCACCCCCCCCCACCCCACCCCCCTCCACATTACATTAACCACATGGACAGTGAGGAAATTTTACTTTACTTGAGTATTTCCATTTCTCCGTACGTATTGTAAATATTTTAATATTTTACTCCACTATAACCATGTGTCGCTTCAAGCTTGCAGATCTGCTATTTTTGATACCTTTGTGTGAAGCGGTATTAGCCCTAATTTATGAGAAAAGTGCTAAGTGCTAAATGCCTAAATTGTAAATTAAAAAGAGGTTTCTGCAGACAGCGATGTCGGGCTGATATCTTCGTCTCTTTGAAAATAGTCAAACATTCTGGTAAAGCAGCCGATCTACTGCATCATCTACTGCATCACGTTGTGGCTATTTTACATCAGCTATTTTTTACAGAAGAGATTTGGCGTAGAGGGGGAAAAAAGGAGGGGACCAAGTATGGAGCCCCACGTCCTGGATGAACTCCTTCAACATCAGTGATGGCTGTCAGCACTTTTTATGACTGTTTACAGTTGCCACTGTGACAGCTTTATGCCCCATCAGTCAACAACATCATGTGCCGTATTTGCACCAGCATGTATTTCTACAATGTGAAGCACCAGTGCCAGTGCAAATATATTGTAATGAGGCTGTCAGTTTCTCTCTGTCTGTATGTGTATGTGTATAATACAGTACTGTATGTGACCCAGCGTCAGAATGGGGACATCAGTGCAGGCACAGGCTTTATGCTAGAGCTGGGAAATGACATCTAATCTGCAGATTTAGAATCTTCAATTGCTTATCTATCATTCACCAAAAAGTCAGGGCATGTAAATATTGAAATAGTGCAGAAATATAAATTGAGGTGTAGTCATCCACAGTTTGACTGGGGAGAAAATATTAAGACCTGTCAAATAATCTGATCACAGATAGTGTATCGTCCTTTTATATGAACATGCAGCACAAGATAAACCTCACTTTTTCTGTCACATCAAGTCTGAATTGTCGGTGAGCCTGAAATCCCTTTGGACCTTTACTTCCTACATCAGAAGTAAAAAATGTATTCTCACTATTCATTGAAAGCTTTGACCAACACTTTTATAAAACCTCAGAACATGGAATATGGCAGTACACAAGCAATGAGCAACTTATTTGAAACTACAGTGCATTAATGAGTTGACAAGGACGACAGCTATAGTATCGTCTCTTTAGATGATGAAGAGGGTGGCATTGAGGACACTGTGATGGATCAGGCCATTGATGGAGGAGGTTGATCAAGTTATGATTTCTGTTATTTCAGACTTTTTTAGATAGAGGTATGCGTGTGTGCGTGTTTGTTAGTTTTTTGCAGAGTTTCCAAATGTTTTTGGCATGGATAATATTCTGTAAGTTCAGAAGTGTTAAATAAATAAACTCTGATGGTGCAGAACCCTGCACTGTTCTTATCTAACAGATCTATTTGTCTCTGAGTTGTCTCTGAGTTTACTCAGCATATTGGTGTGCTGTCAGCTTGCTTTTTTTTCTTCTTTTTTTTGCAGCTACTCCATGCCTCTAAGTTGTTTCAATACGAGCCAGTCTCACTCCAATAACCCCTGTGAAATAATTCAGTTTAAAAAATAAATAACGTTCCACTTAGATGTGATAGCTTGCAGAAATATAGCTTTGCGTTGAAGCTTCTCCACTATGACATGAGCAGTAAATAGCTTGCGGTCATGTCTAGAGCTCAAACGATGTAAAAATGAACAAGAATGAGGGCAGACCGCGAAACAATGCTTGACAAAGGTCCTCCAACCTCCCAGACAACTGCATTAAGACAAGCAGAGTGAGCCCGGAATGCCACAATGGAGGCCGCGACTTTAAACCGTGGGCACCGTCTTTAAGTGTTACACTCTGTCATCTGACAGACGTCCTGGAGTGAGAGGGGTTAAAGTGTTTCCCGGAGGAACGCGGAAATGCACTGGCGTCTACGTGACCGGTGACTCAATGTCTCCGTCAGCCATTGCAAGCTCCGCTACGCTGCCTCCTGACAAGCAATCCATCAAAGGGGGAACACACAGACAGAAAGCCGCATGCCTGCACATAAACTGCCCTCACGACAGAGGCGGTAGAAAAAAGAATTATAATACAGACATGCCTCCGTATGCAGATGCTCGTGCGCTTTCATATACAGCCAGCAGACGTGGTATCTGTGCACACGCTGGCAGAATACACGCACACACGTGCCCACGCGCACATGCTGACAGAATACACGCACACATGTGCCCACGAGCGCCACACACACACACACACACACACACACACACACACACACACACACACACACACACACGTGCGCGCGCGCGCACACACACACACACACACACACACACACACACACACACACACACGCACACACACACACACACACACACACACACACACACACACACAATCATGCCAAAGATGAAGCGCAGACACAGTTTGCTCTGCCTTAAACTCTCAGAAACAGGGGAGCTAACAGGAGAAAGAATAAAGAATAAAAAAATAATGGAACGTGCATTTACACCCTTTGGCAATCCCAAGGTTTGTTTACAGTCCCAGAAGTGAGGTGAAATATTAAAGGGCTATCTGAGTAGTTTGGCAGAGAGCAGATTCACCCAATTACACAGCAGCTCCCAGTGTGACATACTGTATACTGTACAGTAAAACTGCTGCAGGATTGACTATTGCGTGCACGTGCATGCATACCTACAGTATGTGTGCGTGATACAGCTGCCTGCCAACACTTCACTGTGTGAGCAGGTATGGATGGCTCCATCATGTCAGCAACAAGCAACATGGACCATGTACACCACATACAGTATAACACTGTACCACATACATGTATACCATTGGTTCTCAAAGTGGGGTCTGGGGACCCCCAGGGCTCCTTGAGGGAGTTCCCAGCTAAATGATTAGGAACAAAATGGACCCTTATGGGTCTGTAACTCAGAAAGTGTACTGTTAAATGAACTTACATTTTGCAATATAAATTGGGGTCTTAGAGTTAAATGGGGGTCCGTTGTCAAACTGGGGGTCTTGAAATGAAAATGGTGGGAGTCACTGCTAGAAATCCTCTCTTATGGGGGTCCGTGGGCTAATTGTCAATTTGGGAGGCCTCGGCTTGAAAAAGTTTGAGAACCACTGAACTGTACCACATGTATACCACTGTATCACAGATACATACCACACGGCCAAAAACACAATTCGGCACCCATAACGCAAGAATCACCGAACCACTGTACTGCATGTACCAGTGCAGACCTGTACCAGTTGTACCTGCGTACCAGACAGTGTACCACTTTACCACTCTACAACAGGTGCCACTCTACCATATTTACCAACATACCACTGTAGATATGTTTTTTAAAAAAAAGGAAATTGATGAAAATTACATTTTAAGTACAACACTTTTTTAACAATTCTTCCTTGTACCTCCTTGTTCAATGTTTTTTTTTTTTTTTTTTTTTTTGTGAAGAATGTGACTTGTAAATATTTTTCTCGCTTGAGTTGTGTGTCCTCAGAGCAGCTTCAGGGTTAAATCATTCACAGCATTAGTAGGTATGAGAGGCTAGCTTGCACACGCACAGGTTTAGCATTTCAACTCACTGGTGCATACGACAGCTATACATAAAAATTTACGACAAAATGATAATATCACCCCCAACACACACACGCATGCCACACGCATACACACTCACACAGTCAGACACACACACACACACACACACACACACACACACACACACACACACACACACACACACACACACACACACACACACACGTTTGTATTACTTTTGAGGACAGCGTATAGATCGGTTATTTCTCAGTGGGTGACATCTAAGTATAAATTATGTCAAACTCTAATCCCAACCCCAAAACCTAACCTCTAACTTTATAATCACAGCACTAAACCCAACTTGAGTCTTTGCCTATTCATATGCCTAACTCCCCAAATAGTTTTTAACCATAAAACAACCTTTTCTCTTGTCAAGACCAGGAAAACTGTCCTGTGTATATTTATAGTAGGCTTATTTATTATACGATACTTGTGGGGAGGTTTGGTTCTCTTAAGTATAGTAATACAAGTACACTCACACTCAGACGCAATCAATCAGGGACGTGTAGAGAACGTTAGAGAGGCAGGGGCTGAAATTTCGAAAAGGGTCTTTTGGTGAAAATATCTAAAATAGCAGACCTCCAAGCTCACAACGCATCATGCTGCGACGGGTTGTGAGCTTGGAGGTCGGCTATTTTCGGTGCTTGATACCACACTGAACTTAAGCATAATCAATAGCTTTCACCATAGTAAAAACTGCATTCATGAGAGGGCACTTTTTACAGACGGATAAAAGGGCAGGGGCCCAAGCCCCCTTTGATGTCTATGCGTGCACGTGCCTGCACTCAATGCAACCCCACCCTTCCTTCCTTGCATTAAAGAGAACCCGAGGTGCGGCAGCATGTGTGCGTGTGTGCGTGCGCTTCTGTGTAAGGGAGAGTGTGTGTGTACGTGTGTTAATGGGGACAGGCATCAGGGGGAGATTTGATTCCTTTTGTCTTATCAGTTTCTTTTTCAAATGACCTTGCAGTGCGGCCTTTCACGCCTCCCCTCTTTATTCGCCGGCTGCTGATTGGCCGGGCCCCTCTCGTCTCTGCCACCTTGATGAATGTGTTTCCCTCCCATTTATGTTGCATTGACCAATCCCCCGCCGCCGCGACCACCCTGGCATATGAATCTTCCTTTGAGCCACACTCATACACAACATAATGGTATATTGTGTGTGTGTGTGTGTGTGTGTGTGTGTGTGTGTGTGTGTGTGTGCGTGCGTGCGTGCGTGCGTGCGTGCGTGCGTGCGTGCGTGCGTGCGTGCGTGCGTGCGTGCGTGCGTGCGTGCGTGCGTGCGTGCGTGCGTGCGTGCGCGCGCGCGCGTGTGGGATTGTGCGCGTGTACAGTATTACTACACTTAGTAAAAATATCCCCAGGGTATTGTAGAAATAGATATTGTATGGGCAATTCTCCTGGTCCTCAAAAGATTATTTTCTTGGTTAAAAAAAAAGATTTTTAGATTAAAACCAACAATTAGGAAAGGGTTTAAAGGAACTATAGTCAACTTTTTTCTCGCTAAAATAAAAATAATGTTTCGAAAATATTTAATAAAAAAGATTAAGCTTCATGTGTTTCTATTCAAAAACGACCACAAAAAAGCGTAAAATAATGATAAAATAATCATTTTGGCCATTGTCAGGCTGACTTTGTTTACATCCCTCTTTTATTCTTTCATATGGATTGATAAGGGATGTAAACAAAGTCAGCCTGACAATGGCCAAAATGATTATTTTATCATTATTTTACGTATTATTTCACATATATGAAGCTTAATCTATCTATAAATGCGAGAAGTCTCTGCGTGTCTGTCTGTCTGTAATCCGCGTATCTCGAGAACCGTTCGTCCCACCGGCTTCAGATTCGGCACGCGCGTTCCCCGCCACGGCACGGAGTGCAGTGCCGGGTCTCGACCCGACCCGACGTGCGGTTTTCCCGAACCGGCGCGAAACGTTCGGAATCTCCTTATGCGGGGTTGATTGTTGACATCAGTTCCGGAGGAAATCGGCGAAAGCTCTGACTCATTGTGACATCACTTCATAAAAGGCTCTGACATCACGTACGCCACATGAGTCAACAAAAAATCTCTGTTTGTGTGTATGTATGTATGTAATCCGCGTATCTCGAGAACCGTTCGTCCCATGGGCACGCGCGTTCTCCATATATGGGCATAAAATGAATGCCCCCATATATATATATATAAAATGGATTGCAGACAGACAGATACAGATATCTCCATATATGGACATAAATGGACAGAGGCAAACAGATGGTCAAAGATCTCCATATATGGGCATAAAATGGACGCAGACAGACAGATACAGATATCTCCATATATGGGCATAAATGGACACAGGCAAACAGATGTTCAAAACGGGTCCTATGACAACAGGTATAATGAGGTTTGCATTAAAGGGGGAACCGGCACTGTGTCTGCAACACAGTTGGAGGCACAGACAGATACTCCATATATGGGCATAAAATGGACCCAGAACTATAACTGCAGTGATCTCCATATATGGACATAAAATGGACGCCGACAGACAGACAGACAGATACAGATATCTCCATATATGGGCATAAATGGACACAGGCAGACAGATGGTCAAAACGGGTCCTATGAAAACAGGTATAATGGGGTTTGCATTAAAGGGCGGGGCATTCATTCCCTATTTACATTGTTCCGAGTTGGCCAGGTCGCCGACTAGACGCTGCTTCTAGTCTTTTTATAATTTTCCAAAACATTATTTTTATTTTAGAGTCCGTTTTTCAAGAAAAAGTTGACTATAGCTCCTTTAACTTTAAGATTTAAGTTGTGCCTAAATGATACGTATCTGTAACACATTCACATTGTTAGCTCGTAGGGTTGCTAATATAGCATGTGATGTCCTCAAAAGTATAGTGATACAAGAGCGTGTGTGCGTGCGTGCGTGCGTGCGTGCGTGCGTGCGTGCGTGCGTGCGTGCGTGCGTGCGTGCGTGCGTGCGTGCGTGCGTGCGTGGTGTGTGTGTGTGTGTGTGTCCCAGATGGTTTTCAGTAAGCAGTTTTCTCTCTTTCGTTCTCTTTCTTTTGCACTTTTCTATTTCATTATTCCCTTCCTTTGTTTTCTTCCCCCCACTGTATTAAGGGTGTATTTTCATTTTAGCAATTCGGTACGGGTGGGGTGGAGGGGAGGGGGGGGTT
>NC_137816.1:28016119-28053619 GCF_963921795.1 Nannobrachium achirus | reverse complement strand
AATGAAGTGAGCAGCTGTTGATTTGACTCATGTCTCGTAAGTTTGCAGCAGCTTGAGCTACTCATGAGTCATGTAAACTTTCTCCAACTTCAGGCAGCTACTGAGTTCAGGTTTGATCCGGTCAGTGGTGTAAAGTAACTACTCTAAGTACATTTATTTAAGTACTGTACTTAAGTACAATTTTGAGGTATTTGTACTTTACTTGAGTATTAATTTCCAGTACTTTTACTTCTACTTCACTACATCCTGGATCCAAATATTGTACTTTTACTCCACTATTTGAAAACATACTAGTTACTATAGTTATATTTATTATTATTACAAATTATAATTACAATTCACACTTCAACCATATATATATTTAGGCCTTTAGAAAATATCCCATCTACAAGCTCACAATACGTCGCAATGCGACACATTGTGAGCTTGTTGATCTGCTATTTTCAAAAGATTTTTAGACATTTTACATATTTGAAAACTTTCTGCCAAATGAGTACGTTCTACTTTTGGTACTTTAAGTACATTTTGATGTCAATACTTTTGTACTTTTTGAATTCCAGACCTTTACTCACACCGAAATACCATATGAGAGTGGAATCCGCGTTCCGCCAATGCATTTCAATGAGAAGGGAGCGTTTTTTGCAGATATCCTCTGCTGGCATGAAACCGCTTCACTCTCATTGAAATGCATTGGCGGAACGCGGATTCCACTCTCATAGGTACTTTGGTGTGAGGGCACCCTAACAGAGTATTCTATATTGCAGTATTGATACTTTTACTTTAGTAAGAAATGTGAGTAGCCTACTTTTTCCACCACTGCATCCGGTTTTGGTGAGAAAATCGCCACTCTGCTGGCACACTTGATACATAAATGACACACCTTAACCACCTAAACCCACTTGGGAATTCTCCGGTCAAAACTTCATACTTCAACTATTGCAAAGTTTTTTGTGGTTTATTTTTTTTCTCTCTTACAGCCCACTGTCTGGTGGGAATTACATTTTCTCACTCGCTCGCGCGCATGCACACACTGCACGCGCACGCAGACCATTTTCTGCTTTGACACAGCTCTCACATAAAGTCATGCATTTTGCTGATATGTGCTTTGATGTAAACAGCTGAGCCTAATGCACACAACATGCTGATTATCATACAGAAACACATGCACTGTGCAAATCGTATGGAACAATGAACAAAGGGAATGCTGAAAAGATGAAACAATGGATTAACCAAAAGACGAATGACTGAATTATCTGAATATGAACCACGTCAGTAACTGGTTTATCCCTTTTTGTGTTCAAGTGCCTAGATAAACGCTGTTAAGGTACACTATGCATTTGAAGGCATTAAACCACTTTAGCCGCAAATTGCAACACTAGATCTTTTTATAATCGGATGAATCTAGGGTTGGAATACCTCCCATAGGCAGCCAATGCATCAAAACGTTTTTTTTTTTTTTTTTTTTTTATTGTATTAAACGACGTCAAACTCACCAATATTGCGGCTCTATGAAAAGCTTGGACAAAAGTGTTTGTTTCAGAAAAATCCACCATAGACATGTTATGAGCCAGTTTCTATCAAGAAATTTGGTTCAGGACAGGTGATTATTTTTTCTAAGTCCTGGAGTTTGGAAGCGCTCGTGGAAAAAAATCGCTCAACGGTCCTGTGACCAGCTGGTTCTAAATGTCACATAATGCAGGAGGCAGCGGGACATGGCGTTATAGAAGACGAGCGCTTTCGAAGTTCAACACTTAGAAAATAAACCATGTCTGCTCGGATTTCTTGACAGAAAATAAATCATAACATGTTTACGGTGGATTTTTCTGAAACAACACTTTGCAGATAGAAAGAGTAAATTCCAAGCTTTCAATAGAGCTGCAATATTGGTGAGTTTGACATCCTTTAATACAACCAGATAGCTAAAAAAACGAAAAGAAAAAAAAAAAGAAAAAAAAACGTTTTGATGCATTGGCTGCCTATGGGAGGTATTGCAACCCTGTGTTGCAATTTGCGGCTAAAAGTTAACCACTTTAGCATTATACAGTGGCCACCCTCTTCATCTGTTTTACTTTGGATTTTTGCCCATTTGGGAACCCTTTGTGTAAAGATGAAACATAGCTTACATACAGTAACTTGTTTATCTAAAGATGAACCAATGGGTTACACACCGTAACTGGTTTATCTAAAGATGAACTACTGGTTTACCTACAATAACTGGTTTACCCAAATAGGAACATTCCCTGACACCCCTGTCTCCACACCTCCTCTCCTCTGTCATAACAGTGTTTCTGTGTTGTCCCTCACCTTCCCACACTCTTTATCCATAACACCCTTCCTCACTCCCCAAGTTCCCTCAGCAATACAAGTTATTCCTTAACCCAGTTGTTATTTCAAGGACCCCATAACTCCCCATAGAGTGTACAAATGGAACCAAATAGACGCTCTCAGAGTTGCAGACCTGTAAGGGTCCATTTGAAAGCCCACTTTGAGAACCACTGCAACTCAACAAACTACAATCCTCAGTTTATGTTTTAAACAGCCGGCGACATAACATAAATTTGCTTTTCATTTAATTCAAAATTTCATATTATGTGAGACATCATATTTTGTGCATGAGTCTTTAAGAATCTACTGAGAACCTCTGCAATAGATTGCAGAGGTTTTATGTGTAGCTCCCTCTGTGGTGATGATGATGCTACTGCTTCTGCTATACACTCTTGACTCCGTCACAGCAGATCCATCACTTCCTGTCTGTGTGACGACCCCAGACATTCACACAGCTCTCCTATTCATCATCATTACAGCAAAATACACCTGCTTTCATTTACTTAACCAGTGGCTGCCAGGGGCGTCAATTGGGTATGGCAGGGGTATGCAGCTGCCATACCCTGGGTCCAGGGGGAAAATAAAAGTTACTTTTATAAATCCATGAATGTCTCTTTTTCTATCTGTGCTGGTTATTATGTTGTTAAACTACAGTAACATAACTACAAAAATTAACAAAATGGTCACTTTAAAGCTATACTGTGTAAGTTCAACTAGTGGTCAGTAGCGGTATTGCTTTTTTCGGCCGTTTTTCGGCCGGAGTCGTCGCGGACCATCGCCACGGACCACCGGAGCGGCGCCGCAAACCACCGCGACCGATAGTAATCCGTGGAGGGGTAGAACGCATGGTAGAACGTAATTTTCTGGCCAGGATTTGTGGATTAAGAGGTTAAAATCCTTCACCATGGTAAACACTGTAGCCAAGCGGAGGCGCTTCCTGGAGAGCAGATAAGCTGTGATTGGCCGGTAGTGTACCATGTGTGCATGATCGGCGATGTGATTGGGCAACGTATACACAACGTATACAGATGATGCAGATTACGTCATTTTGGCGCGAAATCCGGTCCACGGCCAGGATCATAGAAAAAATATAAAGAGAAGGCTTCAGAAGCTGAAAATAACGGAGTGGGTGTTCTAAAACGTTAGCGATTTAACAGTTAGGACAATTTTAAGATTTGTTTTATAAAAAAAGTTACATGGTACAACTTTAAAGGTATTATAATTATATTCTCCACACTTTTATTCTCCCCATCTTGACAAGATGGTATATTCCCAGGTTCCATAGGTCAGCTGCACAGGTGCAATGCATTATTGTTAATTATGGCATGTTTACTAACATGCCAAGTTTAGCTGCACTTGAACAACCGTTCCAGGCTGCCATATCCAGCCCAAGAAACTGTAGAAACAGGGGAAAAAAATAAAATGTACTTCTTAAAATAAATGTATCATACCTGTTGCTAAGGTATGGCGACTGTCTTGCACGAGTGCCTTCGCGCGCATGCAAGACACCAGTCATGTTGCCATACCTTAGCTTTTACTGAACTGACGCCACTGAGTGGCTGCCAGGGTGGCAGTGGCACAGAGGGCATAGATAACAGGTTCTCAAAGTGGGCTTCAGGGACCCCCAGGGGTCCTTGAGGGGGTTCCAGGGGGTCCCCAGCATCAGCACCTTTTAGAAAAATCGTGAAAGTGTTTGAAAAATGTTGAATCATTTAGATTTTATTTTCTCTTCAGTCTTTCGGTCCCTGGCACAAAACATTCTAAGATGGGAGATCCACGGCCAAATATATCAATTTGGGGATCCATGGCAAAAAAATAAAAATGTTTTAGAAATACTGTCATAAAGAGCGGCCGCTTGGGAAACGAAATACTGATTAATATATAAGGCCACATTTGCACTGGCAGCCAAATCCAGCCTGAATCAGATCTGAGCCATATCCAGATTGGAATCTGCTTTGTCCTCCGCTGTCAGGAATGGGTGAGCACAATGCACACTGTCAAGTGCATTGGATAAAGGCACTATGTAAATGCAACATTTGTGAATTAATTAAAATGAGTAGTTTGCCCCCCAAAACATTACACACCCCATGAAGCCTTGAGTTTTGTTCTAGAACATTCCTGAGCCAATAAGTTGATGCCAACAAATGTACCCCCATTGATTCCGGATGGGGGCCATGCACTTGGTCCCCCTTCTTTTTTCCCCCTCTACACCGAATCTCTTTTGTTCTCTCGTTTTGAATCTCTTTCTTCAAAACATTGCCGAGCTACAACATCACTGTGAACTTATACATTTGTTATTTTCACTGAATGTTAGCCTCTTTTTGTAATAGTGTCCCCTTGTTAAGGGAACAGGCACGCTAGTGTTCATGTGG
This sequence comes from Nannobrachium achirus, assembly GCF_963921795.1. Taxonomy (NCBI): domain Eukaryota; kingdom Metazoa; phylum Chordata; class Actinopteri; order Myctophiformes; family Myctophidae; genus Nannobrachium; species Nannobrachium achirus. Next base: position 28,048,922 of record NC_137816.1, on the reverse strand, counting down.
GTACACACACACACACACACACACACACACACACACACACACACACACACACACACACACACACACACACACACACACACACACACCATTCTTTCCCCGTGAATTCCTCTCCATCGTGTTAGTTATTTGGCGGCCAGCAGTGTGCAGAAGGGAAGGGGGTGATCAGAGCGGTGGCGGTTCTGCTTCTGGGTTTGTCCTTGGTCTCATTGAGGCTGCTGTTGCTATTCATCAGGGCGAGGCAGCCTGCAGATCTCATGCAGATCACACTGAAGGGCTTCATTACCTGGAAGCCTGGCTACCTTTCTGTTCTGCCTCCAGGGAGGAGAGGGAGGGTGTGCATTACATACAGCAGAGAGAGAGACACAGAGAGAGAGAGAGAGAGAGAGAGAGAGAGAGAGAGAGAGTATAATGGGGTGGCAGAGAGGGGGAGAGAACCAAATATAAAAGTGCGTGTGAGAGATTAAAAGACATGCAGAGAGAGAGAGACAGAGAGAGAGAGACTAATTTCCGATCTGCAAAAGTCTTGTGTGCCGACATCGTCGCACGACAAAGTATGAAACAGGAGAGAGAGAGAGAGAGAGAGAGAGAGAGAGAGAGAGAGAGAGAGAGAGAGAGAGAGAGAGAGAGAGAGAGAGAGAGAGAGGGACTGTATATACGTATCCTCCAAGGAACAGGCTAGGGACAAATTACTGCTGAACAATAATCTCTTTGCAACTGAGATATGTTAACATCGAGGAGACCAAACCAGGGGTGGGTTTGGGTGTTCTGTGTGTGTGTGTGTGTGTGTGTGTGTGTGTGTGTGTGTGTGTGTGTGACTACAATGCTTACATTGACTAGAAAGAACAAATGCCTGGGGAGCCTCCGAGGGCTAACATTAGCATCTCAGGACCAAAGCCTGATGATATTACATCCATAATTCAGCACTACAATGGATAATAAATAACATTTGATGAATAAGTAATGTGTGTTACGTGTCTCGGCGTATGTTTAGTTGTTGTTTTTTTTCTTTTTTTCCCCCTTCATTTTTGGAACAGTGTCTGTCGCCTGTGTATGGAAGGTAGAATCAAATTCTACTTTTTGAAATACCTCCATCGACTGTCCTGCTGTATGACGATTACACTGAAAACCAGTGGTGTAAAGTAACAAAGTAGATTTACTTAAGTACTGTACTTAAGTACACTTTTGAGTTATTGAAGCTACTTTACTTCAGTAATTCCAATTTCCAATGCTTTTACTTCTACTCCATCTTGGATCCAAATATTTAACTTTTACTCTACATTTTACTTTGCAGATATCATTATAATATTATAAAACATAGATTAATCACTTTAGCCCTATTCTATACCTATTTGAAAATAGCCAATCTACAAGCTCACAACGCGTCGCGATGCGTCGCGTTGCGTCGCGTTGTGAGCATGTAGATCTGCTATTTTCAAACATTCTTTTGGTAGGCTACTTTTTATGCCAATACTTTCATACTTTTACTCAAGTATATTTTGAATTCTGGACTTTTACTTGTAAGGGTGCCCTCACACCAAAATACCTAGAGTGGAATCCGCCAATGCATTTCAATGAGAATGGAGCGTTTTTTTGCAGAAATCCTCTACTGGCAAAAAAACGCTCCATTGTCATTGAAATGCATTGGCGGATTCCACTCTAGGTATTTTGGTGTGAGGGCACCCTAACAGAGTATTTCTACATTGCAGTATTGGTACTTTTTAGTACTTTACCTACCACTGCCGAAAACCCACACGTCGGTGACAATTTGACGAGCAATTAAATTATGTTAAATTATCCATTTGTAACTCTGTGTGTTCAAATTTATACACACACACACACGCACGCACGCACGCACGCACGCACGCACGCACGCACGCACGCACGCACGCACGCACGCACACACACACACACACACACACACACACACACACACACACACACACACACACACACACACACACACACTGCACTGCACACGTGTGTGCACCACCGGTCCACATGCTGTTGCCAAACGAGGTGAGATAGATAGGAGCAGCAGCGGTTTTATTTACAGAGAAACTCCAGCGTGTCAGTTAAATCCCCTCTGCCTCGCAGCTCTGTCCTATCTCTATTTAGCATGGCCAGGGAACAGGGCAGGCCGGCTGGCTTGGCACCGAGGCAGACTGGAGAGAGAGAGAGGAAAGAGAGAGAGAGAGAGAGAGAGAGAGACAGAGAGAGAGAGAGAGGAGAGAGAACTAAGCCTTGGCCAGGATCAGCGCTCTGACCCTCGCCACTCCAGCTGAGCCTGTGAGTCTCCGCCCACCTCAATGGCCGTCGCCCCTGCCCTGACCCAGCCCCACCCCACCCCCAACCTCCACCAAGGGTGGACAGAAGTATACATTTCATTTAAGCAGTGGTGGAAAAAGTAGCCCACTACATTTTTTTTACTTAAAGGGATATTTCACTTTCAAAAAACTTTTGGTCACGTTATTGTCTAATCAGGCTTTTACGAACACCCTGAACAGATTTTAATTTGCTTGATTCAATATTTAGAAATTTGTTGTAAATGTTACCAGGCACTCCTCCTGCAGGACGCCTCCCCATATACACACCCATTGTAACTTCAAACTCCATTTTAACCATGATAAATTCATCGAAAACAGCCGTTTTTGTTTTCTTCTGGTGACTCACAATACTCCAGAGAGCTGTGCACAGAGCACTGAAATATCTACCGGTACTTCTTATTTTCTCAATATCCAAATCAAAGCCAGTGCATTATAGAGGACTGGCACAGAAATGATCCTATCAAACATCAAAAAGCATGAATGCAGTATAAAGCAAGCCTTAATAAGTTACCATAATGGTCCTGGACATTATGTCCAATGTTTTGTCCTATAGCACACATGCCCGACATAAAGTCTGGCCCCCTGCCTAATCTAGTTGAATACCTCTGGCTTAAGTGGTTATGTACCGGTATGTCTTGTAATAATAATCTAAATCGGCAAAGCAACTAACGAAACCTGTCATAATAACAGAGTACAAATTGCAACATATATGCGTACAGTATCAAACATTGAGTAGGAAAAGTACCTCAAAAGTAAAAGTATCAATAACGCAATCTAGAAATACTCTGTTACCAGATTTCAAAAAGTAGGCCTACATGAGTAAGGGTGCCCTCACACCAAAATACCTAGAGTGGAATCCGCCAATGCATTTCAATGAGAATGCAGCGTTTTTTTGCCAGTAGAGGATTTCTGCAAAATACGCTCCATTCTCATTGAAATGCATTGGCGGATTCCACTCTAGGTATTTTGGTGTGTGGGCACCCTAAAAGTGTGAAAGTCTTAGCATCAAAATGTACTTAAAGTACGAAAAGTAAAAGTACAAAATGTTTGAAAAGAGCAGATCTGCAAGCTCACAGCTTGTTTATCTGCTATTTTCAAATAGCTAAGGTATAAAATAGGGCTAAAGTGCTTAATGTATAATGTAAAAGTCCTTCAGAGCAGTACTAGGGTAAATGTTCTTAGTTACTTTACTTCCCACCACGGCCACCACCACCCCTCCCCCTCCCCTCCCCTCCCCTCTCTGGCCTGGCTCAGGAGCCCTGGTGGTCAGATGTGTCCTCGCCCCAGCCCCTGGCCCGGCGCTGGCCCAGCTGCCCAGCGTGTTAAAGGGCCAGGGGCCCCCTGCCACTCCATCCATCTGCCAAGGCCACCGCCCGGAGCCTGGGATCAGAGAGGAAGAGGCAGACACACACAGACACCATGGCTCACATCGTTTCCCTGCTCAAACGCCCGAAGGCTCTTTGCTGCACACATAAAAGACGCTGCTATAAATGTATGTTTTCTTTTTTTTTTTTACTGATGTTGGTGACCCTGAAATACTTGCCTGGATTTTTTTGGGAGGGTTGGATGTTAAATCCTGTGATTTCTGAAGGTTTTCTTTTTCTTTTTTTTTTTCTTTTTTTACATCAAGGACTACCAGTTTGATGTATCAGGCCATGGATCCCCTATTTGATAATATTCGTTCCTGTGCCCTATCAGACTAGTTACAGGCCTGCAAAGGGTCCATTTGGACCCTGGGTGGTCCCTGGACCCAATGTTGAGAACAAGTGACAAACCATGATTAATGAGTTCCGTTGCAGACATGCAAAGAGACGCCTTTAAGATTTACCGCATGTGACCATTCAACGTAGTGGAATATTACTCGTAGGTAAATTAAGGTTTGGGATTTTTTTTTCCTTCTATCACATCTGGCCTAAATGGAGCATGAAATGTTCTCAAAATATCCCAGCTGTCCTTGTATTGATCTGAAAGAAGGCAATGAGGAGAGAAACAAATGGCAGGCCAGGTAGGCCAGGTGGCAATACAATGTGTGATAGTTGACGTTTAGTGATATTTTGTGTTATATTTTGTGCTATAACAATGGTTACTATCAGAGTATAAAGCTATTTAACACTTATTTTAACAAATAACCTTTAATTGTTGAAATATTGAAACACTGCTTTTGGTATTTAAAATGGGTCAAAAATGAACGTGTCCCCAATAGTTGCTAGAACAAGTAAGAAAAATAAGTTAACTCTCTCTCTGTTGTTTGTTTTATGGCTCCAGCCCATGAGACAGGAATTTTTAACTATTAATTTAGCACGCATGCACCCGCACACGCACGCACGTCTGTAGCATAAATCAACATTGATATCCCTTGTGGGCTGTTTTGGATAATTTTTCAAGCGCAAGTGTGTGAATTAATTCACCTGTGATCAAAATGAGGCGTCTCATGTATGGTGCAACATATCGCCGCTGTCGGTCAGAAACCTTGTATCTCCGTATTTCATTTAATTTTTTTCCCCCCATAAATGAATGACCTATTTTATACTTGGTCGTATGACTTTTGCAAAAGTTGTGAAAATAGCTGATCTGCAAGCCGATCTACTTTGGTACCAATGACACGCCCAAAATATGGACGCCAGGTTGAAATTTAGTCTGTCTGTGGGTTTTATAAATATTTAAACAATAGAAAACTATTAAAGGAATAGTTTACCCCCAAAATGACTTTTCTTCTATCGATTGCTCACCCCATGGATTGATTCTGGATGGAGACAGGATGGAGACACAAATGCTTTTGTGTCTCCGTCCGGAATCAATGGGTCCAAATTTTTTATATTACAATTATTGTGTTAGGAATGCGACAAAAACGAAAGAATATCCACTAATTCAAGTCTCCATGGGGTGAGTAATGGATGGAAGAAAAGTAATTTTGGGGGGGGGGGGGGGACTATTCCTTTAACAAGAGACTTGAGACTAAATAGTAACTACACTGAATGCTTCGGAACAAAGTCATTTCTTTTATTCTATTTTATGAAAAGTAGTAGTATTTGAACATACACATTTTCCACCCGACAGTGACAAATACGAGACAATGGTCTCTGATAAAGGTCTGCTCTCCACTCATTTACACGCGTCTCACCTCGATCAAGTCGGCTCATTCATCATCGATATCTGTAATGACAAGCCCTTTCTTATTTTCCCAGCTGCCGGGGGGGATGAGAGTGTAATCAGAATCATCATTAAAGGCTGCAAACCTAGACGGTCGCTGGGCCTCTTAGTCCCGCTGCCCACGGCCATAATAAGTCTGCAACCGCCGCTGTCGGACGGAAACCTCGTATCTCCACGTTTTAAAGGTTGATGTTTTGTTGTGTGTTAATGCCCCTAATTCGTCATACAAGAGTGTCAAACTAAAGTGGTGATAATAGCCGATCTATAAGCTCGCAACACGTCACGATGCAACGTGTTGTGAGCTTGTAGATTGTCTATTTTCACTTTACTTATAACTTTGTTTTAAATAATAATAAAAAAGAATTTATTTTGGACATACAAGGTTCCCACCTGACAGCGACGAAATGCAAATCAACTCCAGGTAATCTATTAATGTCACTTCGACTTTGTGTCCACACTCCAATTTAGCGGATCCTGACACATTTGGCGGGGGCCCCCGTGCCTGCGTACACGGATTCATTTTGCCGGGGTTCTCGCAGAGCGCGGCCCGCGAGGAGGCAGAGATGGGCCATCTGTCTCCGCGCCCGGTTTATTAATCGGCCTGATAATGAAGCGCAGGCGCCAGCAGCGAGCACTCCTGGGGCGTTTCTCTCGTCTGTGCGTTCCAGGCAGCGAAACAACTTTCAGCAAGTTTGTTTCGGCAGTGTAGCAATTATTGTCATTCCTGCGCTCGCACACGCACACACATGCGTGCGCACACACACACACACTCACACTCAGCAGGGGAGGATGGTCTAGTGACCCCCCCGCCGCCTTCCCCCCTCCTAATTACCTGAATCACTTCGAGCAGATTTAGTCATTTTCAACTACATCGCAACCCCCTTGTTAGCTGCAGAAGGTAACATAATAAGCCTCGTAATTCCAGCATATGGCGGAGAGACAGACGTGTGAACGTGTGTGCATGTACTGGCCTTAAAGTCAAACACCCCATTAACAGCAAATCAGGGCCCACAAATCCAGTGAGATTTGAGACCATCCCGTGCAAATGAATCATAAGTCCCCATATGGACGGACCCTGCACAAAATAAGCAACAAACTCAGTTTTAATTGAAGTGAAATTGAAATATGATTATCTCATGAATATAGATTCAGGAGCTGACAGAGTTCCATAAGTGTGAAGAGCACATCAAATATTAATTGGATTATATAAATTGATGAACAGCGGTCGACTCTCCATTGATGTCAGGATTGTCACAAAGCCATGGCTCATGGTTGACATGGAGGTCATGGATCTAGGACATACTGTACTGTACCGACGCAGTCTGCAAGAGTTGCAGTGCAGCGTTGAGAGATGTGCTTGCATGGCGATCCCTAATGTCATGATATACACTGGTCCACTGGTTGCCAAGCACTGGGTCGCGACCCATTTGTGGGTCGCGGACACATTTTTATGGGTCCCTTCATTTTTGGTTTCCCTATATTTTGTTTTTAATTATTATTTATTTCGAAACATGTTCCAAAAACATTCCCAAAAAAAGAGTAATTCTTCAAGCATTAAAAGAACATTTTGAGAAATTCGATAAATTAGAAAATTAGACATTTTTAAGAAGTAGTGAAAATAGCTGATCTACAAGCTCACAATGCTGCGCAAAGCAACACGTTGTGAGCTTGTAGATCAGCTGTTTTCACTAGTTCGGGTCCCAGGCTAAAAGGTTTGGGAACCGCTGCACCAGTCCAAGGGGTCCCCTGCAAACGCAGTTAACGTAGCATCACAATCATTTGAACCACTTTGTGCATATATGTTGGCTATTCAAAAATAGCTTCATGTGACCAGCCTCTGACAGGCTATGATGTCTGTTTTCTTGATGTATTTATGATGTGTGACTCCAACATTGGGCACGGTTTCAGCTTGATTAGAGACCATTGTAAAAGTAAATAATTCAAAAAGTACTTCTGTGGCCTACTGGCAGCATGTATACACAATTTGGCGCTGATCAGTCCAGTGGTTTGCCAGATTAGCAGACATACAGCCAGATCATAACAAAACGCTGGTGCTGCAGGTTTTGCAGTGTCTGTCGGGTAGAAACCTCATATAATGCCCAAAACGGTTACTAAAGCAAAAGCATCTAGTAGGCTGTAGCAGGTCTAGAAGCTCAAAAACGCATCACTTCACTTGTGAGCATGTAGATCTGCTATTTTTACAATAGAACCGTGTTATACAAAATGTAATGCCTCAACTCTTAGTGCTCGTCAGGGTGTGAGGGGGTCCCCAGTTAAAATATGATTATTTTGTGGGTCGCGGCCTGAAAAGGTTGAGAAGCACTGGTAGGCATTCATTTACGGAAAAGAAAAAAACACAAACAGTTAGAATATGGAGATAAGAGGTTTCTGCCCGACAGTGACGAAATATTCAATATACAGTCCTCGAGTGGAGTGAACGTACTTGGTTGCTGTCCACCTCTATAGACTCTCACCCTGGGCGTGCAGGTTACTGTATGTTCCAGTGTGCTTTGAGAAACACATCAATGTCTTTTTGATCAAAGATCCCGACAAGCCGCTTTGTTGCAGGAAAGGCAACACATCCCCGACAACAGAGGTCGTTCATTCCACCTCGGGCATCGCCGGGGTCTCTCGCACGCTGGCCCCTGGAAATGTGTTCCAGCGCGTGAGATCAGCTAAAACCAGGGGACAAATATCATCCACCACCTTTTATCTGTCAGGGATCACAGCCAGATAGACACCCCCCATGCCTCGGCCTCATTGAATGTCACGCTCTCCCTCAGAAAGTCGTCCGCGCGACCGGATGAGATATGTGACATGGGGCCGCCGAGGTCGTCATGTTTCCTGTGCAGCAGGGGAGCAGCGAGGTTAATGGGGAATTGAAGGAGAAAGAAGCTTTTTGTTCAGCGGGCAGAGGAAGTACTGGAGGTGCTCTCGTTAGCAGTGTTGGAACAAAGTACTCACATATTGTACTTAAGTAAAAGTATCAATACTGCAATGCAGAAATACTCTGTTACAAGTGAAAGTCCAAAATTCAAAATGTACTTCAGTAAAAGTGTGAAAGTGTTGGCATCAAAATATACTTTAAGTACTAAAAGTAAAATAAGTTTGAAAATAGCAGATCTACAAGCTCACACGTTGTGAGCTTGTAGATCGGTTATTTTCAAATGGCATAAAATAGGTCTAAAGTGGTTAAAGTATGTCTTATAATATAATTTGTATCTCCAAAGTAACTAGTAACTAAAGTTTTCAAATAAATGTATAGTAAAAGTACAATATTTGGATCCGAGATGTAGTGGACTAGAAGTAAACGTATTGGAAATTGGAAATACTCAAGTAAAGTACAAATACTTCAAACTGTACTTAAGTACAGTAAATGTACATAGTTACTTTACACCACTGCTCGTTAGTATGTATAAGTAAAAGTCCTCGTAAAAGCCATGTATTCAACATTTTACCTGAGTAAAAGTGCAAATGTTTTGGAATAAATATATACGTTAAGTACCGAAGTAAAAGTGGTCATTATGCTGACTCTACATTTCATATTTGTTTTTTAAAACAGCTGGAACGCGACCCGTGGTGAGCTTGTAGATCGGTTGTTTTCAAATAGGCTAAATATAAAGTAGGGCTTAACTCTCTGGTGTCTACATTTTTGTTTCAAAATACAAAATTATGTACCTTTTTTTTGTCAGGGCAGGCAGGGTAATAGTTTAAGTGGTTTTATGTTACTGCAAAGTAACTTGTAACTAAAGCTGTCAAATAATTTTAGTGGAGTAAAAAATACGATATTTGTATGAAATGTTGAAAATGGAAATACACGATAGCAAACTAAAAGTACATCAAAACCATACACAGTACAGTACAGTACTTTACTTAGTTACTTTCCACCACTGCCTTTGTCCTACAGTACTGTACCTGAGACGTGTGGCTTTGCTCTGACTTTTCCCTGACTTTCATTTTATTGAATGGTGAGAGATAGGAGCCGTGTGCCGTTTTTAATTGTTTAGCGGTTTGCCTCTCAGCGTTACAGTGCAGCAGCCAGGAAGCGGGGGAGGAATGGTAATGGATTTACTTGAGGAGCGATACCCACCTGCCACGCAATTTGATCTAATTTGGGTTTTAATACCTGGTGTCAGGCTAACGCTGTTGGTGATAACAATCAAATCAGAAATGAATCGATCTGGTTTTGTAGTAAAAAAAAAAAAATCCTCTATTTTTTGTCTATTAAACAGGAACAGATGCTAAATTAATACTAGGAGGCTCGATGCACACTTCTAGCCAACACAGCAAAATCATTTTGCGGTGTAGCAAGATTTAGGGGACACTTATTAGTTCTAAATGATTCTAATATTGATCTCTTTGTTTGTGTTTTTTCAGGCTTCAATTTTCTGGCTGTACTAGCTCTCTAAATGAGACCCTGTTATTAAACGTAATAGCTATTTGTATGTAGCTCAAAATGTGCCACAATGCTTTGTGAGCTTTCACTATTTTCTTACTTTTTAATATTTTACATTTTTTGAAAATATTTTATTTTGGGCAGGGGAAGGGGATTTCAAAATGTCAATACAGCAATGCTTGAAAGAAAATTTAATTGGGGCATCCACTGGCCTACTGGTCCAGGCGCATACCACATAGGCACTGATGCCTGACGGCGTCGCCGGTTCGATTCCCGATCCGGACGCCCTTTGCCGCGTGTCACTCCCCTTCTCTCCCCCCGTTTACTGTCCTATCGAATAAAGGCATGAAAGCCCAAAAACAAATCTTAAAAAAGAAAATGGACTCTGTAATTTGTATTTTCTACTTTTGAATGCAAGTACACATTTGCCTGAGTAATGTTTTTACTATCAATGCTTTGACTCACATTCTGGGGTGGAGTGTTTTATCCACCAACTGGTTGCCATCTGCAACAAAGCAGCTAAGCTTGTCTGGATTTTTGATCAAAAGGCCACAGATGTGCTTCTCATCCTGGAACATACCTGCATGCTCATGCTGAGAATCCCCCAGGTTAAATAGCGATCCAACAACCAGATATTACTCCATCATGTTTTAAGCACATGCTGTAATTACTTTTTCATCATTTTTGGCTCCATGCTGCTGTCAGAACATGTTCACATTGAGCAGACGTTATGTCAACATCCCTTTATTTCCTCTCGTCTTTCCCCGCAGACTTTATTAGTATTCCACTGCTCAACACACTTTCAGTAAACCATGGCCTTATGCAGGGAAAATCTCATTTCACCGGGATGGAGACGAAAACTCACAGTAAAGAAAACCTGCGTGTGATTTATGAATATGAGACTGGAGATGAAGGCAAAAATGACTTATGGTTTGGTTGTCCAGGGTTTTGATTCCCCGCATAACACTCCGCCTGCATGAAAACTTAACAAGATGAAAACAAGATGTTGAAAGAAAACCCTTTCAAGCGAACAGCTGAACAGGCGTGAATGTTTAATTAATCAGTAGTGACAAAAAGGGAACAACAATCAACAAAGAAACGCAGACTTCCATTTCTTACGCTGCAGTCCCACTGGCAAATCGCAGTGTGCTGTCAAAGCAGCACTTTGCTCCGTATAGCCCATCACCAGAGCCGTTGCAGAGCAGCCTGCGCCGACTGAAAAACCCTCGGAGAGATCCATTTCAGCTGGGATTCCAACGATGAAAGTAAAACCCCCGGTTTGAGTAACAAGAGTTCAGGCGACACAGTTCACAGCAAATGTACTGTTTACAGGAGCACTTTTGCGTTTACTGCGTTTACTCTTTTATAAAAGAATACGAATAAAGTTCATCAGGAGCAGACATACCGGTATGCAGAGTTGGAAAGGAAATACTGTAAGTACATTTACTCAAGTAAGAACTCCTTTGAGATACTTACTTGGGTCTTTTGCTTTTGAAGTAGAAGTATTGAGTATCAAAACATTTAATTAAGTAATTGGCTTTAGTTACTTTGCTAACTTTTTGGGGATATTATTAATAATACAAAATGTATATTAACAGATACATGATTGCGTATTATTATAGGTTAATCTACCCATAATAACATCAATTAATTAAACTCAGCACCACCTTTACCAGCTGCAACATATAAAGTGATGAACACATTCATTCATTACTAATTATAATCCACTGACATGATTGTGAAATGGACCATTCTGCATAATGAGAACTTTCTTTTGGTAACATAAGCATATTTTGATACCAATACTTTTTATTGTGGTCTTGCTACTTTTACTCAAGTAAAAAAATAAGAGAGAGATAAAGATTAGGCTACTTCTCCCACCACAAGATGAAGAGCAAACAGACCTGACACTTAAGTCAAACTGAAGCCTCCATTACAGCCTGGAAGGAAGCCATAGTAGGAAGTCTAGCAACCATAGAGCGTGGATGGATCCACTGATGGATTCAGTTCCATCCGTACCACCACCGCCTGCCTGCCTGCCTGCCTTGGCCTCGGATGTTATATCAGCTTCATGACAGGTAACAAGAGGAACCCCCAACGAGGCATCACAGTAACAAGTGCGTACCAGTGCGTAACAATGGACCTCCGTTGCCTTCTCCACTCCCCCAATGTCAAAACAGCTAACGGGAAGCGAGCTGATCTACGGCCGGCCATTCGTAAAAAGTATTCACAATAAAGCCAGAGTTATGCTTGGTCGCTCACTGAAAACCGACGATCTACAAGCTCAGAATGCGTCGCGCTGCGACAAATCCTGAGCTTTATAGATCGGCTATCTTCAGCGCGAGGCACCGCCACACAGCTAAGTATAACTCAGGCTACAGCCTGCCGCTGCTCCGGGGGTCAACCGGAGGGCTCGCTTGAAAAGTGTAAGTACAAATTTCACTCGCAGATTTCCACCAAACAACCGCGAGCGATATGTTTGAAATACATGTGATCAGACAGTAGTAATTCATATGCATGGATGCTAGAATGAGACTGTATGTGTACTGTATGTGGGAATATATGAATAATGTTATCCTACCGGCAGTTGTTAAAAAAAGAAAGAAAGAATGTTTGAGCCGGTTTGTGTGTATACTTGTTACCGGGAGGCTGAGAGAATGTGCCGGTATGGATGGGGCGCCGTAGCCGCGGGCAATTAGCAGCGCTTCCATGCTGTCAAGCAAACTGTGGATGCCAGCATTGTGTTCACAAAGGGCTGTGCTAATAGGTGTGGGTTTGTGTACGACACAACAATGCGTTTATATGTACTGTATGTCTGCTGCCTGTTCTGTTATGATGATAACAAAATATCCCCCAAAAACATGATGTTTATGTACGTTGTGAGCTAGGCCTATACGTCTCACTACAGCATGGGGAGGTCTGCGTCATATCAATTCTCAAGTGCATGATCGTCACATGGAAAGAAACTTGTTTTGTTTTACATATTTGGATTATTTGTAATTGCATGTACTGTATACAGTATATTCCACAAGGAAATTCAAGGATTTATTCTCTTGCATGTCTACGAGGAAATACTATACAAACGTCAAGCCATAATACCATACATACAAGCTGGTATTATGCCAGTGATTGTACACCCTATAGGTTTGCGTTATTACCTTATGGTATATAATCGGCTACCTGCCCAAATAGGGCTCTTCATACAAATACCTATTTCTGTGATTTATCCCAACTGGGGGAAGAGTAATGAATGACCCAAATATTTGCTCATTATTTTTCCAACAACCGAATGTGTATGTCTTCTGGAATGTATACTGTTTTGTTTAGCAGAGGTGTGTGTGTGTGTATGTTTAGCAGAGGTGTGTGTGTGTGTGTGTGTGTGTGTGTGTGTGTGTGTGTGTGTGTGTGTGTGTGTGTGTGTGTGTGTGTGTGTGTGTGTGTGTGTGTGTGCGTGCGCGTGCGCGCGTGTGTGTGCATGCGTGCGTGCGTGCGTGTGCGCGCGTGCGTGCGTTCATTTGTGTGCGCCTGCGTGTTATGACTCACCCACTGCAGACATCTCAGGTACAGAGGCCCTGTAGGGGCCCTCGATGAACTGCGGTGGGTTGTCGTTGATGTCCTGCACCTTGATGATGAACTGGGACGGGGGCTCCAGGGGCAGGTCCGTGTCGGCGTCCACCACCTGGGCCGTCAGCGTGTACTCCGCCTTCTCCTCGCGGTCCAGCCTCTTCATGGCGTGGATGTCCCCCGTCAGCTCGGTGATGGCGAAGATGGTGCCCGCCCCCTCGCCCGCCAGCACATACTTGATGTTCTTGCCGCCTACGTCCAAGTCTGTGTGTAGCTGAAACAGGACAAACATATCGTCACTGTCGGGCAGAAACCTTGTATCAACAAGTTTCAAGTTTGTATGTTTTTTCACCAAGTAAAGCCCTGCTTCATCATACAAGGCTGTCAACAACAGCCAATCTAAGCACATAACGCCTCGCGGTGTGAGGCGTTGTGTGCTTGTAGATCTGCTATTTTCACTAGTTTAGTTAATTTTTAAAATGATACAAAACAAACGGTCTTGTACATACAAGGTTTCCACCCGACAACGACCATATAATGATCAATAAGTGAGTGAGACTTGCCAAGTAGGCTACCATGTGAGCTGGCAATCAGTGGGTTGGGAGTCTCAGGACCCATTTGTGGGTCACAGACACATTTTTTTTATGGGTCACAACTCAAGTAAAATTCCCATTTTCCCATTAAAAACATATGTGTTTCTAAAGATATTTTTTTAAATAAACAAAGAAAAGAAAAAAATATAATAATTAAGAAATATGGGGGGAATGGTAAATGTTGCATTTATATACAACTGTATAGTGCACACAAAGTTATTACATATGTGCATTTTCTTTTGATAAGAATTATATTTGTGTTTGATAAGATCACAATTGAATTCAAAAGGTAGGCCTATATTAAAGACATTGTGAAATGAAAGATAATATTTTCATGCTTTTAGAGCATAATAGCCTATATGGACAATTTGGATATTCCTAACAAAAAAGAATTATGAACCCTATGAATATAAGGGTCCGTCCATAATTCTGATTGGCTGATAACTGAAACTTCAAAATAAAATAAGCAAAACAGCCATTTCACCTGGTCTTTAACCACTTACACCCTATTTAGTTTACGGGGGCTCTCCAGGGGTCTATACTGGATCCTCTCCTTTTTCCATCTACACCAAATCCCTTCCCTGAAATGAGCCGATCTACAAGCTCACAACGCGTCGCAACACAACGCGCTGAGAGCTTGTGGATCGGTTATCCTCGCTGAAAGTTCGCCTACTATGACAGGGTTAAACTATTTGACCAGTACCTCATCAAAAAAAAAAAATATTGAACCCGCCCACGCATGGCGAGAAAGAGAACCCCCACACCCCTAGTTGATACCCTTATGTTTTGATAAGGACAGCCTTTATACTGCCAGGATGCTGCATCTTTGACAGCCATGCTGCAACGCATTGTGCTGCAACTGGGAGTCTATTCCACACCCTTTGCTAAATGAGCCCCACTGGGGACGATAACTTTATAAGCAGCACTGGAAATGGACCTTAGCCTACATAGAGCCTTGTTATAGATCACAAAATACATCATACACATACGCAAAGTGGCGGATATTGGACTCTGTGAAATTCTCTAAATGCAAAAAAGAACCCAAAGGCTTTGCACTGTACAGGCGTGAGCTATTCCGTGTTATATAGTCTAAGTTGCATGTTAGAATGGAAATTCATCAGAGTCCATAAAAAATCCATGAGCAAAATACTGCACACTATGAATCAAGCCCACTAAAAGCTAAGCCCTTGACATTACTGGACGATACTGCGCGTTCTTCATTATTTTTGTAATTACAGTTTCATTAGTTCACCAAAGCAGCATTATGTGCTAGGCTGAGCGCTTGGCTCTTCACTACATACGCTGACTGTAACTAATGAGTCTGACAATGCTGTGCCAGGCCGTTGCAAACATACTGTAAGTAGACAACATCTGCGTGTGGTTCATATGCATTCAGAGAATAATTAGTCTTTCATATATATATATATATATATATATATATATATATATATATATATATATATATATATATGTATATATATATATATATATATATATATATATATAGACATCAGAAAGACAGAGGGGTGTAGGAATGGGAGAAAGAGTCAGAGAGAGAGAGAGAGAGAGAGAGAGAGAGAGAGAGAGAGAGAGACAGACAGACAGACAGACAGACAGACAGACAGACAGACAGACAGACAGACAGACATTAAGGGAATTATTCAAATGAACTCGAAATGAAAGTGTCTCTTTTAATTCACCTCTTAAATTAGCTCTTGATCCCTGAGATACGTTATGTTCGGATGAGAGGTCACATTGGCAGTCATCTCGAAGGTAGAAAAGTTGCAGGTCAACAATTCACTTGTCCAACTCAACATGGGTAATTTCCCCCCTCACCCTAAGCAATTTGGTTTCTGTTTTAACACTCTACAGAGACCACTAAGTGCTATCTCTAAAGCTGGGCTCACACTGCAGGCATTTTGAAACTTTTTTTTTTATCTGGTTCCATCACACATAAGGATAACACATTTCTTTATAGTATAACAAATGCACTCACTATGAGAATGTAATATTGTAGCACATCACACTATAGGATTTCACAGATTATGGTCCCTGTGGAACAACGCAGCCTGATGTGTTCTCAGCGTGATCAGATGCAGGAGCAGATGTAAACAAAGGAGCCAGTTTAACTTACTGTGGTAACGGAGTAATGTTGTGATATTAATATTTGCAAAGAATATGCAGACATAGAAGACTTGCGAATATGCTAAATGAAAAAGCACCAAAAGAAAGTAAAATTAAATAAAGACATAGAAAGTAAAATAAATGAAATACTTCAGTGAGCTCAAATGTCAATAAAGTGTAGCAATTATACATTTTGACTTTCTGGGTTTAGAAAATACCGGTAGTCTTGTTATGTTCTGTTGCCCAGCAGCAGGCTTCAGAGTCTTTTTTGGTGGCATTTTACACCACAATAACAACAACAATGAATCACAGTTTATTTTCGGAGACTGCACAAGTTTCAGCACTCAGGTTGTTCCTGCACAGAGAAGAGTCACATTCCACGTCAGGACCGGATCTCCCCATAGGCAAGGGGGGGCATTGCCCCCCTAAATGCCCTGTCTGCCCCACCAAACAAGATGGCATGAAAAAATAAAAAATAAATATATATATATATATTTTTTGTTTTTTTGTTTTAATATTATGCTACAGCTGTCGCACCACCAAAACCAACACCATTTCATTATATATACATTTTAAAAACTCCGATCACCAATGCCATCTCTCTCCCTCTCTGCACCTCAAAATAAGTTAAACAAATAATAATGTTCCAGCCAGGCCAGCAGCTCCGCCCCCGATATGCGTTGAATGCGTAGGAGGGAACAGCAGTCAGTCTCGTCTCGACAGACAAGTACACGCACCACTTCTGGTTGCCAACTAACTTCAGTTTTGTCCAGCGCATTAAGGAACTAATCGAGAGAAGGAACAGTTTGTTTTTTAGTTGTGCTTGCAACTTGTTTCACTTTAACTTCTGTTCTGGCTCTTTCGGTCAATAGGCGTCGATTTCTGGTTTCTAAACCTCGCGACGCGAGTAGCACTGCTGCTACGGCTCCTGTCAGTCCAGAGGCAGGCTCCGAGCCGTCGTCGACTCGGGGTACAGCTGCTCCTCAACCCAACCCAAACCCTAACCCCCAATTGAGTTCCACAAGCACGGCAACAAGCTGAAAGCGTCGCCGTTCGCAACGCAGCAGCGGCCGCCGATAGCAGCACGCAGGGAGGCGACCGGGTATTTCCCGGTGAATCTGTGCGCAACGGTGGGGGCTTGGGACTTGGGAGTGTGGGGAACAGGGCCGTGCTTACCATACAGGCAAAATAGGCAGCCGCCTGGGGCCCCCTCACAGCCTGGGGGCCTCATGAGATTATTATTATTATTTTATTTTTTAACCAACATGGCCATCAGGGGGCCCCAGTTGAGCTCTCAACTGTGAGACAGAGAACAGTTGAAGTGAGGGTGAGGGTTAACATTAGCTCATTAGAATCTGAAAAGAGCGTGGCTCTCAAAGGTGTGACCAGAGAACAATGGTCCTGATTACCCAAGCGGTTCTTTTGTGTCTGTTCTGTGATGTCACGTACATTACTTTAACTTTAAGAAGGATCGATGCGGGGAATGGATACATTATTTCTAAAGTGTGTGTATGTATTTATATTTAGGGCCCCCATATTTATATAATATATGTGTATCAATTCCATTTCATTTTGGGGGCCCCAGATAGTTTGAAGTGGGGCCCGGGATGAGATCAATATAAAAGAAGGGTAAAAAGGGCCTTAACATGAAATGTGATGTTTAACTTGAAATACTAGGGTTTACTGGGGCTTATTAAAGATGGCACGCATAGTTTGTATACTGTTTATTTATATTTAACATTTTGAGGGGCCCAAATATATCCATTTGGGGCCTCTCAATCTCTCAAACAGAAACACCCAGGGGGCTCCATGAGTTATCGTCAAATATAAATAAACAGTAAAAAGGCCCTTAACATAGTCATGTAATGTATGTGTTTAACTTCGAATGTCACAAGTTACTTTAGTCTCCTTAAAAATATAAACAAGATTTATACTGTATATATTTATATTTAACGTTTTGAGGGCCCCCAAATTCATTTGGTGTCCCACCAGCTCTCAAACTCAAGCTCTCAATACCCTCATATATAAATAGTAAAAGGGCCCTTAACAAAAGGCTGTTAACATGGTCATGTAATGTAATGTTTAACTCAGTATTCTTATTCTTATTATTTACCTGTCCTGTGTTAGTTGCTTCTGCAAAACTCAAGCTCTCAATACCCTCATATATAAATAGTAAAAGGGCCCTTAACAAAAGGCTGTTAACATGGTCATGTAATGTAATGTTTAACTCAGTATTCTTATTCTTATTATTTACCTGTCCTGTGTTAGTTGCTTCTGGTGAGAGAAGTTGAAGCTCATGCTTTATCTTCTATATGTCAAACATTGTGGCCATCCATAGCTGAGTGGTTAGTGAGCCTGCCAAGTGAACCAGATCCCTGGTTGTCACAGGTACGATTCCAGGCCAGGTTAGCAATGTGTTGCAGTGTCCCTGAGTAAAACACCCAACCCCTGTTTTCTCCCTCCTCCTCTTATTATTTTCTCTGGAATTCTTTTGAAAAAGTGCTTGAGTTTATAGGCTATTAAACTTGTGTTATTAAAAAAAAAAAAAATATATATATATATATATATATATATATATATATATATATATATTTTTTTTTTTTTCAAATAATTAAAAGCTAAAATATAGGAAACAAAACATAAGGGAGTATTTATTCGCAACCCCTAGAAATTGGTCTGCGACCCGCATATGGCTCCCGACCCAGGGGCCTCAAACTGGGGTTTGCCTGGGGCCTCCAAATCGCTAAGCACGGCCCTGGTGGGGAACACGCACCACTGACTGCTGATGGAGAAGTTATATAGCTTAGCCTTTATGGATGAGAGGCACAATGATTTCCTATATCGTCATATTCCGCTAATGCACACAACTGTTTTCGCCAGGTTTTAAGGTCTTATTTTAGTTGTTTCTCATAAGCTCATGACCCTCCTTGCCCATCGGCCCCCACCTTTGCGCACAGATTCACCGGGAAATACCCGGTCGCCGCAGGGAGGTAGACCTGCTGCTCCTCGACCCGATCCATTGAGTTCCACAACCACCGCAACACAGCCTGAAAGCTTCGCCGTACACGACGCAGCAGTGGCCGCTGCTAACAGCACTGGCTTAAGCACAACAGCACCATCACAGCCCGCTAATCTTGTGTTTCCAAAACGTCATTTTGGCAAGACAGCACGCGCATTCAGCCCGGGCTGGTACCGTGGAAGACCATGGCTGGAATATTCAGTGAAGCTAGATGCATGCTTTTGTTTTCCTTGTCGCAAATTTGGAGGAAATAATGACAATGTCATTGTCTGTCTAGTGTCATATCAGTCTGTCTGTCTGTCTGTCTGTCTGTCTGTCTGTCTGTCTGTCTGTCTGTCTGTCTGTCTGTCTGTCTATCTATCTATCTATCTATCTATCTATCTATCTATCTATCTAGTGTCATATCTGTCTGTCTGTCTGTCTGTCTGTCTGTCTGTCTGTCTGTCTGTCTGTCTGTCTGTCTGTCTGTCTGTCTGTCTGTCTGTCTATCTATCTATTGTCATATCTGTCTGTCTGTCTGTCTGTCTGTCTGTCTGTCTGTCTGTCTGTCTGTCTATCTAGTGTCATATCTGTCTGTCTGTCTGTCTGTCTGTCTGTCTGTCTGTCTGTCTGTCTGTCTGTCTGTCTGTCTATCTATCTAGTGTCATATCAGTGTATCAATCTATCCATCCAGTATCGTATCATATCTATCATCATCCATCTAGTGTCATCTCAGTGTCTCAATCTTTCCAGTATCATATCTATCATCCATCTAGTCTCATATCAGTGTATCAATCTATTCAATCCAGTATCATATCTATCATCCATCTAGTGTCATATCAGTGTATCAATCTATCCAGTATCATATTTTTCATCCATCTAGTGTCATATCAGTGTATCAATCTATCCAGTATCATATTTATCATCCATCTAGTCTCAAATCAGTGTATCAATCTATCCATCCAGTATCATATCTATCATCTATCAAGTGTCATACCAGTGTATCAATCTATATCTATATCAGTTTATAGTATCATTTGCATTCATCTTTGTCAATCACATCAGTTTATATAGCTATCACACCAGTAACATGTCTGTCTTTTGTCTATCACATTATTTATCATTTCTTTAACCTTTTTTTTGTGTGTATTTTATTTCTTAAGTTCTGTGACTTGTACTGTACACAGCATGGTGTGTCATTGGTATAAGTGTGCCAAAATGCATAGGTTTTTATGCATTTCTGGCGTTATGACCCCCTAAAAAGGTTGCCCCCCTGGCATTTCCTCTCGCCCCACCTACTACTAGAGCTTACATCCGGCCCTGTTCCACGTTTCTTTGGATTTGTAACATCATCACGGTGTACTTTGCAATACAAACCCCAAAATCCTCCAGTACTAGGCAACACAGAACTTATTTCCACATAACTCAAAGGTATATTAATGACATACAGTAGTTCAATGTTGAAAATGGGTGGTTCTCCCCTTTAAGAACTTCCACACAGTCATCTATAACATCCTCCAATATGTAACTTTCAAATTTCAACTTCTTGGCACAAATATGACCCTAAATATGTGGAAAATCGTCAGAATGTACCGGTAGGACTACGTCTCAAACAAAAATACATGAAAAAGAAAGATTCAAAATGTAGATTCTATGCTGACTCTTAAAGTGCATAATAACGCAGATGATGAACGCAGATAATTTCAGATAAACAAGGAACTTTTTAATCAAGACCTACCGGTACATTATGGGATGGTCTTTGCACATAGGCCTATAGGGCCTCCTGTATCACAAGTTGGTCATCAGCTGGGGAAACTTCAATAACAGCTCTTCAAATATAACCTATTCAGCCTGACAAAACAACTAACAAAATACAGTCTAGTGATTCTTACAACTTGGCTCCCCCACAACTTACATGAATTGTGAACTTATAGATCGGACAGATTTCTAGTGTCATATTTCTGGGCAAAGATATTTGGTGTAGTCAAAAGGGAATGTACAAAGTACTCATTGGTTATAGATGTCATCCTGCCCTGAACAGACCATCAGACCATAACTCCAGAGGTGATTGTGGATTTGTGTTGTGCTAAATTGGCCAATCTTCTTTTTCACATAAAGCAATTTCCCTCTTGCAATTTCTGTTCTTCCGTCCGTCGAACATGAAGTAACTTCCAGCTTTTACATCTCAAGTCAAAGCATGGATTAAGGCAAAGCGAAACTTACCAAAATGAACGGAAAGCAACTAGCACACTGTCTAGCATGCACGCACACGCACGCACGCACGCACGCACGCACGCACGCACGCACGCACGCACGCACGCACATACGCACGCACACACACAAACACTTTGCAGCGATACTGCAAATCAAGAATCAAGGTGGTTTATTTGTCACTTCACTCATACAAGCAGGGAAAGTTTGGTATATGTTGCACAAAACAGCAATTAAATAAACACCAACATAAAACATAATTAAAAGTACACACGCCTCTTGTGTGAGTGGTATTTCAGAATGCAAGGTGAGGTACAGTAATATACCTCAGCTACCTCAAATACCTTTGAGTTCATTTGAGGTCTACCTCACCTCAAACACTTCCTTTTCCACTTTTCAATGTCATGCAACTGTATTGTAAAGTATTATTGCACATTTTTTATAGTGCATTTTGTGTGTGATTGGGTGACAGTAATATTGTTGTGCACCTGTCCAGGGACTGCAGATGGAAATCTGATCTTAGCTGCAGTATAACTCGTGCAATGCATCACATTTCTATTGGTGAAATGTTTAAAGCCAATATTCACTTCATTGACCAGGGCACCCCATGGGTCTATGTCTAGAACCCTCTTTTTTTACTCTACACTGTGATGGGAAATATGAAAATACATCACAGTTTGTAAACTATTTTGTTCTATATCTTAATATCTTCCATCTGTTGTAGATTTGTATTCATTCTTTTCCCAAACCCTCTGCTCTGTGTGTGAACCCTCTGGCTAAAGGTGTAGATTCCATCGTTCAGACTATACCACCCTAACATTAAAGGCATCAGAAGGCAACTATACCGTACAGTGCTGTACAACCGCATGCTTGCATTCCAACTGTTGTCCAGACCTTTAGTCCGCCCTCCTTTGTACCAACTCCTCTCTTAGGCCCTGCTGACATTTTCCTTGTCACAGGACTATTGAGCAGTCCAACTCTCTGTCCTCACTCGAGAGAATATTATGAAAAGATGGTTTGAGACACATCTGAGGGAGATATAGACAGACAGGAAAAGGAGGAGTGAGGTCTCAGTCAGGAAGCTGAAGCCTGTGCTATAATGATGCTGCTGCTGCATGTCCCTTGTGCTGTTATCTTCAATATACCTTTTATAATTCTGTACCCTGCTGTGGATTCTATTGGCTCAAGAGACGTGAGCTAGTATATTCAGATGTTTTTGTTGAAAGTTCACCGATTATGACAATGACATGGTAAATGGTAAATGGTGCATTTATATAGTGCCTTTATCCAACGCGCTTTACAGAAATTGTGCATTACATTCACCCATTCACACACACATTATTTTTTTTTTTTTATTATTTTAACAAACGTAGGTGTGACTTTCATAAAGCAACGGTGGAAAAAGTGCTGTGGGGGTGGGATTGAGGGATCTGTTGTTTTTTTTTTTTGTTTTTTTTTTTTCGGGAGACAAGTTGCTTATTTTGTAAAAACTAGTCCTTACCCGTTCAAAGATATGATCTCCGAAATGATGTGCAGTGTGTGGGTTATGGGGTGTGCACTGTGCACACAGTATATGAGGGATGGAAAGTAACTTTCTGGTGCTTGCATGATAATATGTAGGAGCATCAATGTAAGAAATACCCGTTTCGTTTAAAGGCTACATAGATACTGTGTACCGATCTACATGACAACATCTGAAAGAGGGCCAGCCAACAACCCCCCCCCCCCCCCCCCCCCCCCACACGCACGCACGCACGCACAGAGCTGGTTAAACATGTTGCCCCATGCTAGATGCAGAATAGATATGCCTCATGCTAGATGCAGAATAGATAGTAGTTACACCATAAAAATGCTAATATACAGCATATGATTTGTGAAAGTGACAAACGGGCTTCACAGTTGTGTCAGGTGTGTTCATATGCTAATGGTGATGCGATTTCAGATCAATTGCTCCAGCCACTGAGGAGAAACGCTGTGACAGACACTCAGACATTCGCAAAATTATAGTATAGATGTATGGCGGAGGAAACCATGCAAGGCACCAACCTGCTCACCGGAGCAACTAGGGGTTCAGAGTCTTGCTCAAGGACTCTTCGACACTAACTCCCAGGGAGCCTGGGATCGAACTGGAACCCATCAGGAACCCTCCGTGTTCTAAGACGGCAACTCTACCCCTGAGCCACTGCCGCCCCTATCCACAACTTTCCAACATCCCATAGTGCATTGCGCAGAAGGAGTGTGGCCGTTCTGGCGCCGCAGCCAAGAGTGATCTACAAGCTCACAACGGTTGCATCTGCGAAGCGACGTGAGCTTGTATGTCTGCTGTTCTCCGGAAGTGTCCCACAAATAATTCTACAGTAAATTCTCACGGAAACAGGTGGATAGGGCTGACATGGGATACTAAGGTCGGTGGTTCTTAAAGTGGGCTCCAGGGACCCTCGACTCGACGGGTTCCTTGGAGTGGTTCCGAATGGACCCTCACAATTCTGTCACACTGAGAGCGCACAAATGCACTCTTACGGGTCCATTTGGTTCTATCAATTAAAATGTTTGAGACAGACTGCCCCAGGGTGTCTCATGTGTTCAAGAATGTTACATTGTCCCTGTCAAATAAGTAAAGAAAAGAGGGCAGAAATGAAACCATTTTCCAGTGTTTTGCCATGCCGGTCTCATGCCTGCTCCATTAGAATCTGCAACGTGTCAACATCTCCTCATGATGCGGACGCACAAACACAGGACAATTACGCGTGGCTACAATCAGCAGCATCTATTTCATTTCCTGTCACGGAGCTTCAATGGGAGGATCCTTCGGGGGGCTTTGCTGAGGGACACCGCGGCAAGGTAAACCTCCCTTGCTCGACCTCTAAACCCCCCGCAACGTTTTCATGAGCTCGGTGTTCTGCGCGCGCCGTCTCTGAGGTGTTGTTCACAGACACTGACAAAGCACATTCACTTAAATTGTCACACCTTGCACTTTTGTTTTCCTAATTGTGCCATCATTTCACATGAAAGATGTAGCTCATTAACACAAATGCCTCACAACATCCTGCACACTGAGAAACCTTTAAATGAGCCCAAATTAATGATGGCCTGTCATGTTTTTTTTTCTCCTCCCTCATATTGTGTGTGTGTGTGTGTGGGTGTGTGTGTGTGTGTGTGTGTGTGTGTGTGTGTGTGTGTGTGTGTGTGTGTGTGTGTGTGTGTGTGCGTGTGTGTGCGTGTGCGTGTGCGTGTGCGTGTGTGTGTGTGTGTGTGTGTGTGTGTGTGTGTGTGTGTGTGTGTGTGTTGTGCGTGCTGTTACCTTTTCGGGGAGGTAAACTGTAAATTCAGGCTTTGCTCTTTGATTTCTTTTTCATAATACATCAGAGATATTTTTCTGTGATTGCAATCCACCCAGGGTGCTGTTTCTTTTTTTCTTTACATGTGACTCTTTGTAGCTCAGTGGTTATGTCAGGCTCCTTAACATAACCCATAAAACATCTGTTACTGTAGAATTCATTAATGTTGATGCTGCAGTTAAATTACGAATGTCTGCCAAACATCTAATTAGAATAGTGGGTATGCTGTTTTCTATGTTAGAATTAAGATGTGATGTTATTATAATTAAAAACCAGGAATGGTTTTTGAACCATCTGTGACCAGGCTTAGCGATTGGTTGTCTTGTTTCTGATAATAGGTTCAGTAAAACGTGGACAGTTTGAGTAAAAATCACCATTAACTCTTTTACCGCTTTGGACGATCCCGTTCGCCCCATTTTTCCCGGCGGCGCGATGCCAATTGTACGTTCTTTGGCTCGTTCTTTTGTACCTTGTTTTGATGTCTGTAAACTGATGAGGGGTCGCGCGGGTGTGTAGAGACAGCTCCCGTACAGCTCCAGTGCTCTCAAAAACCCACTGGACGTTAGCATCAATGGAGTAACAACACTCTTCCTTGTTATTTTCTCTGGGTCTATTGCTCTGTAGCGATTGAGCTGTCTTGACGGACGGTAGCCTACCGCGGCCATTTCACATTAATTCTTGCATGAGGCTGCCCTCTACTGCTCTATAGCGAAAGTACCCCTATTTAAGGAGAAAAGAAAATAATAATGATGAAAAGAAAAAATGAAAACATCTTTGTCTATAACATCGCAAAGGTAAGGTGCTTTTGCTGGCACAAAACCCAATAAATAAATAACAACATCTGGCAGTAAAACTGTTAAGAACATGAACTCATGTCATAATTAACATGTCATAATAGGCAAATATTTGAATGAATAGTCAGAAAATGGCAAAAGCAGTAGAACTAAGCTCACAATGTGTTGCAATACAATGTGTTAGGAGATGGATGTGAGTCCCATCCTAGAAAGGAGTATTAACCCCTGGGGGACTCCAGTCAACAAAGTATACTGGATTTAGGATTTAAGTACTTTAGACCTGAAGGAGGGAAAAGAAACTGGTTGGAATAACGTGTTATTTCCATGCGCTACGTCCAACCTGGGAAGCTCTCCCCTGTCAGGTAAAAAGAAGCCCTCTAAGGCCCGCATTAAGAAATACTTGAAATAAAAAATTGAAAAAAATCAGATGGTGTTGTAGGAGTCCTATTAAGAGGAAAATGTAATGTTTTTTTCAAAAAAATGTTTTTGTAAGATTTTATAGCCATAAATCAAAAATCATAAATCATGCTCTAATTTACATATGGGGGATATTTTTCACAATAATAACATATGTACATGTTCTAGACATTCTAATGATCACCAAAAAAAATAGTACAGGCATTTTACTTATGTTTTTGTGAGGTATAGCTTCCATGAAAAAGTGAGATGTTGTTCGTCAAAACTCTGGAATTTCAGCGGGTGTGGCGGGTGTGAATGTCAGCCCCTGTGGGGGGTATTTATATGCAAATATTGTGGCCAATGGCATTGTAATACTAAACAATAGAATCCAATGGTGGTGTTTAGGTGGTAGGGGGAGCTAAAATAAAATGATTTAAACCTTTTTTTGGATAAAATACAAACGTTGTAATATTACAACCGTGGGCCTTAGAGGGTTAAATCTGTCTGTGGGTTTCTTAAGTATTAAACCAATGAAAAATATCAAGACTAAATAATAACTACACTATCTACACATTTTCAATTTGTGGAGAAAAATAAATTACTTTGAGACACAGGTTTCTGCCCGATAGTGATGATATTTATTTTCTGCTCCAAACATATTCTCCTATACAGGAGTGTGTGCAGGTCCACAGTTCTAGATAGCCTGGTTTGATTAGGAATCAAGCAGAAGTTGGCACTGATCTTTTGCTTTGCTCCTTGCCAGCTGCCTCACTCTGTAAAATATTTAGTATGAGCGGGTACAACTAGAACCAAATGGACCCTGGACCCATCCATTAGGATTCATTTTGAACACTTTCAGAGTTAAATTAACAGTCAGCATTTTTACTGTGCATGCATATAAAACGAATATATGCGCACAAAAACGCACTTGCACGCGCGGGCGTGCTCGCGCGCACACACACACACACACACACACACACACACACACACACACACACACACACACACACACACACACTCCCCCCAACATCCTCCAATCATGGCTGCTTTACCGTGTCAGCAACTGAGAAAATATGTCAGCCCATGGTGAAGAGAGGCTTTTACTGCAATCACTGGAACAATCATTGTATCCTAATGAGGAAGACTCCATCGCCCTTCAGCCCCCGGGCTCCATACGCTTAAGAGTAGCAGTAAGCCCTACATGGAGAATTAATGATTTTTACTCCTTGTCAGGGCAAGTGGTGCCTTGGCATGTGTCCCCCCTATATGCATAGAAGCCATGGAGAGAGAGAGAGAGAGAGAGAGAGAGAGAGAGAGAGAGAGAGAGAGAGAGAGAGAGAGAGAGAGAGAGAGACCAGATATACTGTATGTACATTTGAAAAAAAGTGTTGGCATTTCTTTATTTTAACCACTTGAACCCCATACATTATTGAGCAGATCGAGTCCCTCGGGGTCTATAATAATATATTTTCTAGATCTTTTCTTCACTGAAAATAGCCGATTTACAGTACAGCTTACAACGTATCTTTCTCCTTTTCAATCAAAGGAATAATCGTGCATTTATTTTATAGCAAGAGCAAAGTTTTAATATTTCCTTTTTTTCTTTTGCAAAAAAGAAAAAAAAAAGGACAACTTTAAAAGTACTGTATATACAGGAGGGGATAGAGAGAGAGAGAGAGAGAGAGAGAGAGAGAGAGAGAGAGAGAGAGAGAGAGAGAGAGAGAGAGGCAGGCATGGTGTCCTGTAATACAGAATGGAGGAGTTTCTGGTCTCAGATTGTCCCTGCTAGACTGAGTTACATGGCGTCAGGATACACCTTTTTTTTTCGTGGCAGCCATATTGACATGAAATAGAGGGCAAACACGGGTGGTGCCAATTACACTAATTAAGGTTCCATTCCATTTGGTGTAACCTTTCCAGTGAAGCCAGCAAACAATAGCAGCACCCCGACTGTCTGGCCTGAAAGGAACAATAGGCTACCTTAATTAGTATCATTGTTAATGCCTGTGTTTACCGTTACTATTTCATGTCAAAATGGCTGCTGTGGAAAAGGTCTTTTGAAGCCCCAGTTTTAAATATTTATCTGATGATACATGTGGGACTTCACAATGTTGTGTTCAAACCACAACCCCAGACTCTGGGACATCAGTGGACTGAGAGGATGCCTGGCTGTGACTATATATTTACATTTTATTGCGACCGTCAGGTCGCACTTACTATCAAAACCTCTACCGGCTGTATATCTGTCCGTCTGTCTGCCTGTCCGTCACACGTCACACTTTTGCCCTGCTCATATCTCCGCAACCGTTGCCCCGATCCATGCCACATTTTGCACACACACTCCTTGCCTGCCAAACCACAACCTCCACCCATCAATTCTCACATGGCCCCCTTCTAGCGCCACCATGAGGCCGATTCTTGCAAAACACATTTTTGGACACTGCTCCTACAATTTTTGCCCTAGAAATCACGCAAATCTCATCAACATGGATCTGTCCCATATAGCGCCACCTTCAGGCCGATTTTTTAAACCACACTTTTGGACACTACTCCTACAGATTTGGCCCTAAAATCACGCAAATCGCTACACAGTATGTCTACACTCATGTCATCAACATGGATCTGTCCCATATAGCGCCACCATCAGGCCGACTTTTTCAAACACATTTTTGGACACTGCTCCTACAAATGTTGCCCTAAAATCACGCAAATCGGTACACACTTGCTCTACACTCATGTCATCAACATGGATCTGTCCCATTTAGCGCCACCTTCAGGCCGATTTTTTAAAACACATTTTTTGACACTACTAGAAATCACGCAAATCGGTACACAGTATGTCTACACCCATCTCATCAACATGGATCTGTCCCATATAGCGCCACCTTCAGGCCGATTTTTTAAACCACACTTTTGGACACTACTCCTACAGATTTGGCCCTAAAATCACGTAAATCGGTACACAGTATGTCTACACTCATCTCATCAACATGGATCTGTCCCATATAGCGCGACCGTCAGGCAGATTTTTTCAAACACATTTTTGGACACTGCTCCTACACATTTTGGCCTAAAATCACGCTGCGACCTGACGGTCGCTTATCTCCCGATTAGGGAGTCTTACTGGTGATATAATATATTTATCGTCTCTGTCATATGTGTGCAAAACTTTTACTTCGGATTCAAATAAAAAAATAGCAGATAGACAAGCTCAAAATGTGCCACTTTGCGTTTCAAGCTTGTAGGTCTGCTATTTGTTATACTTTTGTGGTGTGACGCAGGGCATTCATTTACAAAACAACACAACACACTTAATGTGGTGGAATGACCCTGATTTCTTTAACTAAGGTATGACCAGCACTTTGTATACCTTTTTCACGTTATACACTGATTTGGTTCAGGTGATAACCTAATCACTATACCTCGTTAAAGGAGCACTTCACCCTTTTCCAACCTGCATATAGACGCATTTCTGGTCCACGTTACACTGATAAGAACTAGATGCGCGCGCAGGTCGGTACCAAAATTAGCCAATGAAACCAGCGCTCCCTAAAACAACAGGTTTGGGGATTGGTGGGAATTGATTACATGATACAGTCACCTGTGCATTTAGTCTCAAAGTTTGTAAACAAGAAACGGGTCTATCTTGGTCCTCACTGATGCCCACTATAAGATGGCAGCATGTCAGAGGTGGGCATATTGTTGTTGTCAGGTGGAAACCTTGTCTTGTCGTGTCCAAAACCGTTCGTTTTGCATTTGTCATTTTAAAAATGATTTTGTTGTGTGCTTGTAGATTGGCTATTTTCACTTGTTTGTGCGGTGTGTATGATGAAGCAGGGCTTCACTTTAGAAAGTGTACACATTTGAAACTTGAAGATACAAGGTTTCTGCCTGACAGTGATGATATGGACAGTTCAGAAACCTGCCTACCCACACTACAACCGCAAATAAAAGTGGGGAAGCAGCATTTTGTTTTTTTTATGCACCACATATCTGGAACAAACTCCCAGTTTGCTGCTGCCTTTGATTTTTTTTCTCCTCTGCACTGTAACTGTATCTACCAGTATGACGCCCTAAGTGCAAGAAGCGACCTCGCCCTAAAGGGTGAGTCTGCGCTGAAACAACAGAGACTGACACAATATGTCCATATATGGGCTTAATATTGATGACATCAGGGATCTCCATATATAGGCATAAAAGGACACGGACAAACTTCATTTGCAAGTGTGGTTGCCGTGACACGAGTCACACTTGCAAATGAATTCTGTCTTGGCCATATGGAGCATTACATGAGGTGTGACTGACTGACGCACATGAGCTGCAGGTTTTCATAGTAAATGTTTTATGCATCCTAATGACATTTTATAATTGTGTTATTTTTTCCTTTGCTTTTTTGTAAAGCACATTGAATTGCCTTGTTGATGAAATGTGCTATACAAATACAACAGCCTTTCCTTGCCTTGCTTATGACAAGAATCAATGTGGATTCCAAGCTAAAGGAAAATAAAGCCTCTCTTCGTGGAAGGTTAGCATGCTGAAATAGAGGCCATTGTTCTTGCATTAATAATCAATCAATCAATCAATCAATCAATCAATCAATCAATCAATCAAGTTGGACATTTCCCCAGAAGGTATGCACACTTCCAAACCAAACCATACCACCTCTCTGTGACACAGAGCATGTAGACAGAAATGTCACTGTCCCGTGGAGTATTAGTGAGTAGGACTCATACGGTATAGGAGATGATGTGGCTAAAAGTCTTAAAAGGAACATGTTTCTTTAAGTAAATTTACAATAGGTGTGCTTATGTTGGAATTCAACAGACACTGGAATGTAAAGTTTGCTATACATGTAGCGATGCTGATTTAAGAAACATTTAGAGTCGTCTCTTAAGTTATTTCTATATGTATTGCATTATTACGTACTAAATCTATGTATCATTTTATGTTATTATAACATAATGTTATTGATGCCAATTATATAATGCTGTGATTTTTGTAACATGGTGGGTTGTTTGGACACAGCTGCATGACCATACCTGGTGATCTAAGCTGTGGCAAAATGCCATGTAATACATGAAATATACAGCAGGTTGCATGTTCTTATACAAAATGTATGGCGACCCCAAGGCTATGTGGAGCGCACTGTAGTTTACATTCTTGTAACATCCAGATGCTGACCTTTCTACAATAATTCAATCAACTCTTCAGTCACTTTGTATCGCTTCATTTACTCTATCAAAGCCTGCGTCAGTGTCACGCACCGACAAAAGGTGATCTACAAGCCCACAACATGTCGCGATGCGACAGCTTGCAGTTCTACTATTTTCGGTATGCGCCGCCGCACAACATACGGGCGGTATAAATCAGGCTTATGTCCCAGTTCTCCTCACCTGGTTGCATAGCCCCAGTGTCACACACCATAGCTACAGAGCCACAGGCAGTATTGCTAAAGCTACTTTCTCCTTGAAAAGACTTAAGCCCTTTGCACACAGGACAGTTGCGTTTTTTTTTTGTGCTGTGCAATGCTGTCTAAATTTCACATCCACTGGGCCAAGCAAAGCACTCTGATCGGCTACTTCTCCCTTTGCGTTTGTTGTCTCTTCTTGGTTGGTGCATCGCTATGATCAGTATGCCTGAAACTGAAGGTACTGTGGTGCAAAAACTGAGTGCGATTAAAATGCGTACATTTTTTTAATCGCGTTTATTTTCTGTAATTAATTAATCGCAATTAATCAGTTAACTTCTAATTTTGGGAGGCTTTTGTGAAACCACCGATGTTCGGCTAAAACAGATGAAATTAGAGCAGGAGTTTTTTTCTTTGTCTTTTTCTTTTTACAGTAAAACGCCTACGGCTAAGTTGCCTAAATAGTTACTTGAGATAGATCCCGCTCAAACAATGTCTGGAAAACTAATCCAGCCACTTCCCATTTGTGGGATTTCAACCGTTAATTACACCTACATGAATAATCTGTAATTCTAAATATTGCAATAACATTTTGAATGTACGGAACAGATGGCGCGATGCATGATATATGATACACTTAGCTATTCTCGGGAACATTTTCCCTGCAGTCTGTCTCGTGGCACGCAGCGTTTTATCAAATTGGACAGAAAAAAAAGTTTCCTTCTGGTGTGAGCCACAGCGTACATCTCTGGATTGAAAACCATAATCGGAATTTAGTTCAAAAACGCCATGTCTGCTTGGGAAATTGGACACTTGAGCTGTTTACTGCAATTTCGTAGCTTAAAGTGTAAGAATAAAATATTGATATTGTCTCTGCAGGGTGGAAACCTCATATGTCCAAAACTGTTACATTTCAGGATTCCAATTCAGAAGCAGATATACAAGCTCAAAATGTGTCACTTTGCATCTTGTTTAGAGCTTGTAGATCTGCTTTTGATGCTTTAGTGTGACGCTGTTGTATGATCAAGTAGGGCGTTACATTTAGAAGAAAAAGAAATACAAAAAGTAAAAATATGGTGAGAAGAGGTTTCTGTCGACATCAAAAATATAGGTACCGGTAATTACTTTAAGTTTCCAAATGCTATCCCTACACTTACTGGGGTATCTGATGAAGCCTACTTCTGCACTGTATATATTAAATGTAATAACATGTGTGTTTGTGGAGCATAACGTGGCACTATTTTGAGAGGTCAGATAAACAAATTCATTCATACCTCAGCCTCTGGTGTCCCTATTGGTCATGTCAGTACAGACCAAAAACAAAGCACATCTAAAAGCTCAGAATGTCATCGTGTCACCATGTAATGCATTTTGAGCTAGATTAGCTATTTCCTCTATTTGCCATATATGACAAGTTATACAGGGCTTAAGTGGTTCATGAAATGGACTCATGACCCAGACAAAAGATAAGGTGATAGTTTATAATTGAAGCCACTTACACATAC